>NC_135226.1:7558422-7703422 GCF_052324685.1 Brachyhypopomus gauderio
TCACTACGGTCTCTCAAGGACAACACAAAGCCGTGTAGGGTTCTCCGCAATAACACCCACCTCTTTTAAATAACTTACCGCCTTGTCCATTAAACCCACATAACGGCAATGATTAAGAAAATAATCACAGATTTAGACCAACTAAAAAGACAATTAGCCCACATAAAGTGCCTCTTCCCTTCTAACTGGGGATTTATGGCTTTTAGAAATCGGGTGACCTGGTAGAACTTTATGAAGCACGGTGCAATAGCAGGACGTACCTTTTAACAAGGTTAATTTAGCTCCTTTAAAACGGTGAAGGACCATTAAGTTTGTGGAAGAGGCTATCACCATTAAACCAATCAGAGCCATCACAGGGGGAGAGAGAAACCTCCCCGGCTCATCTCCGGACCCATCTCTCTAAATGCAAAGCATGATGGGACTCCGAGGAAACGGTACCCGCCCGGACCCGGCGCTGCTTGCGCCACGCATCCCTGACTCTCATACACGTTTCCCAATTAACTTTAATGGTCAGTCTTATCATGCTCCCCTCCCTCGGTAGCATGGCGTTTGTACCACTTCATACCTCCTCTACAGACCTCCTAATGTCAGCTAAATAAACGGATGGCTCACTCCACCAGGAGGTTTCCCTTCTAGGATGAGAGGTGGAAACGGTTCACTGCAGGAATGGAACGGGATAATCATTCTGTTTGATTAATGCCTCCCTAATCAATCGGTGCCCGAGCGGCCACACCTCTCCAGTCACAGGCTCTGAAAGAGAACAGCTGGCTTTTCAAAAGGTCGCACCGGAGAGGTGTGTCCCCCGGCATCCAGGATGATGTATCAAGCAGGACAAATCAAACCATCCCGACACATTTTTGGCACTTCGTCAGAAAATTGCAACACTTCTTTGAAACAATGTGTATACCTGTTTTTACTACACAAGTAGATCTTTGTGCAACAAAACTACAGCATTTTCTCTTCTGTCTCTCTTTAAATTGAGTCTAGCCAGCGTAACACACCGTGCCAAGAAGTGACAGATAGGTGATTTTTTTTGAAAATTTGATTTACGGCCACAATTTGTTTTGATCAACTTGGGTGACAGTGTAATACTTACACATTCATTTGAAATGCAGGCTGGTCACCTATGCCCACAAGATGAAATCAGAGCTGTCCGAGCAACACTGAATACAAATACAGTTCCCCTGTGCAATTATTGATACCACGGGTAAATATGAGTAAAAAGGGTTACAAGACACTCACCTTTTGTTGAATTAGTTTAACAAAACCACACATGGCACAATTATTGCCACTCCTAGAAATCTGTAGCCACAAAATGTATCTGATGCATTTTTCCATTTATATCTAACTTTCTTAACAGCTACTGGCTTGAAATGCCCATATCTACAGTCAGGGTAATAATAAAACATTTTTCCAAACAATTGGAAGTGTGACAAACACACCCCAGTGGGGAGCCATGTTTATTTTGCCCCCCCCACACACACACACACACACACACAATGAGGAGGATGGGAAGAGATGCAAAAAAAAAAATCCCCAAGGATCACTGTTGGAGAATAACAGTGGTGTCACGGGGTCACCAAGTCTGCAAAACTACCATCACATTCCACCATGCCAACAGAATATTAGGAAGGCACACCGACAGAAAGCCTTTCCTGACATGTAACCACAAATGTGAGATTGCTAGATGCTACTGGCACTGAAACTGTATTCTATGGTTCTATGGATGAAACAAAAATTGAGCCTTTTGGCAACCAACACTCATTTGGCATAGATTTTACATGAAAGTAAAGATACCTCATTAGGTACATGAGGTATCATGGATTCCATGAAACACCAGGGCATTTAAAATAAATACCTGTCTGCCTCTGCCAAGACACACAGAATGGATCATTATTGGATCAAAACATATGAGCACAACATTACTGAACACAGACTCAAGCGTCTGCTGTGGCCGTCCCAGTCCTCTGGTCTGAACCCCATAGAAACCCCGCAAGGTGAAGTAAGGTGGAGACGACTCAAGAGAGAGCAGCCGGGACAGTCTGGAACAGTCTCTGAGTCCCCACTCTGAGGTCTCCGAGTCCCCACCCTGAGGTCTCCGAGTCCCCACCCTGAGGTCTCCGAGTCCCCACCCTGAGGTCTCCGAGTCCCCACTCTGAGGTCTCCGAGTCCCCACTCTGAGGTCTCCGAGTCCCCACCCTGAGGTCTCCGAGTCCCCACTCTGAGGTCTCCGAGTCCCCACCCTGAGGTCTCCGAGTCCCCACCCTGAGGTCTCCGAGTCCCCACCCTGAGGTCTCCGAGTCCCCACTCTGAGGTCTCCGAGTCCCCACCCTGAGGTCTCCGAGTCCCCACTCTGAGGTCTCCGAGTCCCCACTCTGAGGTCTCCGAGTCCCCACCCTGAGGTCTCCGAGTCCCCACCCTGAGGTCTCCGAGTCCCCACCCTGAGGTCTCCGAGTCCCCACTCTGAGGTCTCCGAGTCCCCACTCTGAGGTCTCAGAGTCCCCACTCTGCAGTCCCCCGTATGTTGTAGGAGGACCAAGGGCTGTTTTATGGTGTTTGCCAAGTTCTGGCAAAGGGACGCTGTGCAAAGTATAAAATACAGGGATGCCAATAATTGTGGAACATGTAGATTTGTTATTAATTAAAATTATTATATACATTTTATTTTTGATTATTTTGAAAACTTCAATTAAAGGATGGATCTTCCTCATTTCTTTTCCAGGGTGAGATTAATTAAGCTAAAAGGTGAATTTTTATAAACCTTTTCACTCATCTTTACCAGGGGTGCCAAGAATAATGTAGTGGAGTGCATTCCCATCACCTGATGCGAGTGTCTTAGTGTGGTTAAATATTCTGTGTTACTGTAGTAGACTATACGTGGGACCGGGAGGCAGGACTGATGCGAGTGTCTTAGTGTGGTTAAGTATTCGGTGTTACTGTAGTAGACTATACGTGGGACCGGGAGGCAGGACTGATGCGAGTGTCTTAGTGTGGTTAAGTATTCTGTGTTACTGTAGTAGACTATACGTGGGACCGGGAGGCAGGACTGATGCGAGTGTCTTAGTGTGGTTAAGTATTCGGTGTTACTGTAGTAGACTATACGTGGAACCGGGAGGCAGGACTGATGCGAGTGTCTTAGTGTGGTTAAGTATTCGGTGTTACTGTAGTAGACTATACGTGGGACCGGGAGGCAGGACTGATGTGTTCCCTCAGGGTTTTATTCACTGCGGTCGGGCTGCTCAGATGCTCTGGAGGAAGTGGACCAGAGAACTTCTCATGACGTTCGCTAATGAACAGATGAGCTGGACCGATTCCTCTGGCTCTTTTGTTCTTCACCTTTGGTTCTTTAGGTTTAAAACCTTGCACTAAATCAGATGACACTCTCTGTAAGCAGACAATACTCTCTGTTGGCATTAAAAGACAAATTTTAGCACAGATTAATTTATTACCCAGACAATTTATGCACACAGCACAATAGTTTCTCATATTTCAACAAGAGAAACTGATAACACAGCTGGTTGAAACCATTGTGTGCTAAGTACACAACTATAAAGAAAACCATATAACATGCCCGACAATTGCACCATCTTTTTCAATTCATTTCTTCACAGCTAGATACATTCTCTATCCTCTTACTGCACCGGATTAATGCACCATTTGAGGAAAGAATGCCAGGCAGTGCAAATGCTCCCATGTCACTGCCAGCGGCATGAACTTCCTCTTTGTGCGAGCTGTTTGTTAACCTTGGGTTCCATCGGGAGAGAAGCTTTGGCTCGAGGAGTCAGAGTGGGGGAGGGGCAGAGGAGCTGTGGGTGGGATTAGAGCGTAAGCCTTCAAAGAGCCCGCCCCTTTCCACCGCCGCTCGATTCGGCCGAGACTTTTCATCCCCGCTCTCTTTCTCTGCCTCGGTCGCCTCCGAGCCGGACGCTCGACTCGGTTTGGGCGGCTGGGAGCTCGAGAGACTGTTAATGGAGAAGAAGAGAGACACGGAAACCAAGGTCAGTCACGGACTGGAGTCTCTGTGAACTCACCGGCCAATGAAGGTTTGGTGGCTTTTACAGAGAGCTTATTTCTGTGTACTTGCAAACTCGTTGACTTTGGAGAACTTCATCCTGGTTTATCACATTCTGTGTTGCTCTATAAATTCTCCATAGATTTTATTATTCCCTTCTTTCTGTGGGGAAGACTATAATTTCAAACTGAATTTAATATTCTGTAATATTACTTAGGAGTGTGTAAATAGTGCCATTGTTAACATGCACATGTCACATACAGATTACATACATAATCTTACAACTGTGGCACAACTGTACTGCACTGTGTAATCTCTTTGTTAACCATCAAATTATAAGAGATGGACAAAATACACTTAACAAAGTAAATATATAGCAAAGAATTTGACAAACAATTAATATTATTTATAGTTAGCAAGGTTGTGATTATGAATCAGAACCTTGCTAACTATAAGTTTTATGATTATGAATGTCACTTCTGTGAAAACACACAAGTGTTTCATACACCTGTAACACTCAGTGGGTTTAATGGGAGTTTAAGGGAGTATACTAGGAGTTGAAGGGAGTATACTGGGAGTTTAAGGGAGTATACTGGAAGTGTCTCAGGTTCTGCAGGTGCGGTAATAACAAGGTGAAGTTGGCCTATGATTTTGAATGAAAACCATAAAAAAAAACCATTCAAAATGTGCCAGCAGACATCTGAATCTTGCAGAAGCCTTTTGAGAAAATGTTCTGGGATGTGATCATCGTTACATTTTATTATAGGTCAAATTAACAATAAGAGCAGCAGCATGTTTTTGGAGCCCGAGTTCCAGCGGGTTTTTTACCCTGATGCAGCTTAACGCAGCCAACGAAATGGACCTTTGTCTCCCAGGACCTGTAACCTGTAAATGACTGTGCTCTGTGCAGCCCGTATGATACGAGAGCAGCGGACTGTGACGACTGTTGTTACGCAATCAATATCCTTACTCACACGGAACTAAAGGGAGGGTGAGAGTTCCTGAAGGATGTGCTCTTCACCACCTTCTCCTGCCACACAATCTGTCCACACGGGGAAAGAGAAGACGGGACAAATAAAAGCACTAATCTCAGACTCAAAGGGGAAGGTAATCCCAAAGCATCTTGGTTTGATTGAGGACACTGGCAGAAGGCATTCAGATGGGTGATCCATGTCACGAGCCAGCAAGGTCACGGTAAAGTCACTTATCTTGGCAAATCAAAACTGCCTAAGGGAACAATGAATGCACAGTTTGTGGTGGGGTACAGACAGGGAGCAGGGAGACCCTGCAGTTGCTTTAGGACTGGTTATACTGGGATATTCTGGAAACCCTTGCCTGCCTGTGGTAGCCCCAGTGTCCTAAAGTAAGCCATAACCAAGAAGGTAAAAGTGCACACACACACACACACACACACACACACACACACACACACACACACACACACACACACACACACACACATAGAGGTTTAAACGCCAATGAAAGCATTATAAAGTTTCTCAGTTCTGCTTAATAATGAATAAATGTGCATGTAAAAGCTTCTACCCCCAACATATATCGGCATTGCTCAGTCTGTAAATCTTTGTGTTGCAATCTGCACATTCTGTCTGCTTAGCATTTATTTTACTGTGCCTGGTATTTATTTTTGATGTAATGTACTACTGTGTTCATTGTAATTCTGCTTTGTAGTGTCACACTGCTCTGTTAATTGTCTAATCTGTGGAGATGAATCTCGTTGTACCTAGTACACTGTTCTCATGACAGTTTTCTCCCCCGCAATAAAGCCTTAAGGATGAACCTTCAAGTAAAATCACAAATTATACTCAAATGATGCTACAGCACAGATGACATCTTTTGTGTACAGTCAATCTCTCTTTTCTATTAAGGTCTGTTTCACAGATGAAAATGTCTGGGAGGACCAAGTTCACTCAAATTATAGATGCGAAGAGAAAACAACTCTCAAAGCAGAAATTCATCAAGAACCTTTAATCAAATGTTAGTTCCCAGGGTAACTGCACTGAAGTTCTGACATGACTCCATTTTCTCACCCGGTGGTCCTGTCAACATCAAAACACTCAGTGGATTTAGACACACATTTTTAAAAACAAATCTTAACTGGGTAGAGATCCTGCTTTGAGTTGTCAAACCTTATGGAGGCATAAACAGAATACTGAAACTAAGAATATAAAAACTCTAAAATTAGATTTTGTCAACCAGGTTTCCCGAGGCAAGAACATGTTGATGACATTTTGAAATGCAGGTTAATTCAACCATTTCACCTGCAATTAACATCGTTTGATTATCTTCACTAGGTCTGAAGGCCCAAACTGATGAGCTCCAGTCTACTGGAGGGGAACGACAGCACTTTCCTCCTTAATTACATTTGCCTAAAACCCAAACGGGCTGAGCTGAGAGGATCCACAGAAGGATCCACAGAAGGCCTTTATGTGCTTCTGAAAGGTTATACGTTTTACTGGGGCATGAACAGTAGAACATGCAGTTCTTTAAAGACTGGGTGATCAGCTGAGGATGCGGAGGAAGTAGCAGTGAAATTATAAGAAAATTAATTACAAATTCTAACATATAACATGGAGGATTAAGCCTTGATTTTAACTGACAACCAAATGAGCATATATGTAGGACAGGGAACATGTTCAGGAACATATGCAAGATCATATGTTCACCAAGATCGGGTGGGTTGGATGGAACGTGTATAAAATAATTCCCCACTCACCCTCTTTTAAGTGGTCTCTTTCCTTTTTGTTTCAAGCTTGGTCCTGCACAGTGTCTGGACTGTGCTCTTCTGGACTGTTCCCTGGACTGTACTCTTCTGGCCGGTTCCCTGGACTGTGCTCTTCTGGACTGTTCCCTGGACTGCACTCTTCTGGACTGTTCTCTGGACTGCACTCTTCTGGACTGTTCCCTGGACTGCACTCTTCTGGACTGTTCCCTGGACTGCACTCTTCTGGACTGTTCTCTGGACTGTACTCTTCTGGACTGTTCCCTGGACTGCACTCTTCTGGACTGTTCTCTGGACTGCACTCTTCTGGACTGTTCCCTGGACTGCACTCTTCTGGACTGTTCCCTGGACTGCACTCTTCTGGACTGTTCTCTGGACTGTACTCTTCTGGACTGTTCCCTGGACTGTGCTCTTCTGGACTGTTCCCTGGATTGTGCTCTTCTGCACTGTTCCCTGGATTGTGCTCTTCTGCACTGTTCCCTGGACTGCACTCTTCTGGACTGTTCCCTGGACTGCACTCTTCTGGACTGTTCTCTGGACTGTGCTCTTCTGCACTGTTCCCTAGACTGCGCTCCGCTGGACTGTTGTCTGGACTGCACTCTTCTGGACTGTTCCCTGGACTGCACTCTTCTGGACTGTTCTCTGGACTGCGCTCTTCTGGACTGTGTGGACATCTTCCACATCTTTTCCAGCTCTTCTCTCCGCCCTTTGTATTTCTCAAGCATTTCCATGTTCCTAATGTTTCCTGATCACTTGGAATCACCCTATCTAACAATTTTCAGAGCAAAATGACAAAGCATCAATATGAATTGCAGCCTCTCTTGACATGTTGAACCCTTTTTTGGGGAGATGGTTGAGGAGTTTTGGGGAGGTCACTCTAAACGCCACTGTATTTTATATATATATTATATATATATATATATATATATATATATATTATATATATATATATATATATATATATATATATATATATATATATATATATATATATATGAGATAATATGAAAATATGAGAAAATCTCTGAAACTTCATGTTATTGAACTTCTGGTGTGCTTTGTAATTTAACACTGTTATGCATTAGTAGGCTGGAGATTATGTGGGTGAGACAACAATTAATATGATGCTACTAGCTTCCAAAAAAACATGGCACTAGATTACCAGGAGCCGTCCCAGGACTCAGGAAAAGGGATAATTACACAGTACACGTCAATGAACACAACTGACACAGCACCAGCCAAATGTGGCATGACTAAACTACATTACTTACACCATGTGAACAAGTGTGAGTGAACAGAGGAAAAGCTTTAGTGAAAATGCACTTCGCAAGTGTAAATCTGCAGGCAGACTTTAATAATTACACACAGTAGGGAGGCTAACATATTACGTCCACATTTTGTGGATACCAAACATGTTGATAAGCAAATGTCACCTTCATTACTGTCAATCACCTGCTATCATTACAAGTATGCGCTTGATTGTAGGTATTTAAGGAAATACATGTTCGCCTGTGTTTTCTTGACGTGACGGAGTCTGAAACGCCTTCAGGCCTTGAAATGCTAAATTGGCAGTGGACGCTGTTCCTGCAGAAGCTATTTCATTTCAGAGCTCAGTGGTCAGCAGGAGGTGCAGGTGTGTGTGTGTGTGTGTGTGTGTGTGTGTGTGTGTGTGTGTGTGTGTGTGTGTGTGTTTGTGTGTGTGTGTGTGTGTGTGTGTGTGTATTGGAGAGAGAGAAACAGAAAGATTAAGGCAGGTAGAGCAAAAGAGATACAAAGAGAGGGGCAGAGATACGAATTATATTGTGTTGGAAAAAAATACACACATACACACACACACACACACACACACACAAGGTTTTCAGGAAAACATGACATTTTGTGCTGTGTCCATTTGCTGTACGATGCTTTTAATCATTAAGCTTTGAGACCGTAAGTATGTTGCAACGCCATTAGACCATTTACTGGATTCTCATATAAGACACAAAATGGTTCTCTAAAACAGATCAAAAGAAAGAAAGCAAAACAAAAAGATAAATAAACGAATGGGAACTCACTATCGCTGCTGCTTCCAGATTATCATGCAGAAAGCTGTGGTAGTGCTGCCAAGAGCAGAGGGAGGAGCCAGGGGTGAAGGACTCCACCCTCAGCAGAGGGAGGAGCCAGGGGTGAAGGACTCCACCCTCAGCAGAGGGAGGAGCCAGGGGTGAAGGACTCCACCCTCAGCAGAGGGAGGAGCCAGGGGTGAAGGCCTCCACCCTCACAGTTGCCCATTGCCCAGTGCTGAGAGGCTTCCTCATCCTCATCCTCACCCTTAAATGTAGGCTCGTTAATTATGTCAGTGATGGAAGGAATCACAGGGCTACACACATCCAGGATCTTGAAGGTGCTGACTTAGGGCGTCCCCTCCTATCCACACTAATCTCAGCCTGGACGCACGAAATGCAGCATAGAACCCTTCAAGACCCTTCAAGACCCTGCAAGACCCTTCAAGACCCTTCAAGACCCTGCAAGACCCTTCAAGACCCTGCAAGACCCTTCAAGACCATACTCCTGCTCTATGATTCTTCTGGACTAAAGTTCTTGATGTGGAATCCTGAACAGATCTGAGAGGTGTTAGACCCTGAATCTTTCTGCAAATATGACATTTACTTACAGTGGGGCCCTTCATAATAGAGAAGGTGGCAAAAATACGTTTTCTGTGGGCAAGTTTCAATGCTCAGTGCTTTTTTATGTGTGCCGGATAAGCATATGAATCCAGTATACCTATAAATCATGTGGGTGTATATATTGTCAATTTAACAATATATGTTATTGGTAGTTTAGCTATATGGAGTATCATGCAAATAAACAGTGGTGTGATACCAGGGATTCATCCTTTATGATAAACCTGACCCACTAGGTTCAGTTCACCATGGAAGAAAAATACTTTAACACTTTAAATACTTTAATACTTTAACTTTTACTTTACTTGGCAGATCGGTGGAAGAATATAATATACCAGAAGCATATGAGCAAACCTAAAAACGTTCAGACAGTATGATACAATAAATACGATGCAATAAATACGATACAACAAGTCAGGTGCTGAGCAGTCAGCATTTCACTGCCACTGGGAGGTTATGAATGAGGTTAAGATACTTTAATTTCTACTTTTGTGGTGGTGATGGGGTCGTCACTGCACTCACCTTAGACATTGTATGAGTGTTAGCAGGAATTACTGCTAATTACTGCTCAAGAATCAATAGAGCTACACCTGTAGAACTGGGACAGGACTGGGCTTCCGCAGTCCCATCTGCAAGAACATTCACTAGTTAGCTTTTGTGGGCAGGGCCTAAGAATTTGAATGCCTCCACCTTATTGGACTACTGATGGACAGGTGGGTTCTGACACGAACCCATCGCCGTCTCAACCGTCTCAACCGTCTCAACCGTCTCAACCGTCTCATTGAGCTCCAGGTCTTCGGTCCTCCGCATGGCAAGACGCCCACTTCATTCGTGAAGACGGCCTTGTCATTACTAACGAGGCCTGCTTGGGTTGTGTTATCAGGGTTGAGATTGAGAAACGTAATTCTGGCATAAGAGCCAGGAGTGTCCAGATGATTGAGGGTGTAGTATAGACCGAGGTTGACTGCATCATCACTGGCCGAGTGGTTTGCTGTGTAGGCAAACTGGCGGATCAATGAGAAGGTGAATGATGGGTGTGAGATAGAACTGGCTATTCAAAACACGTCACGATTGCTCACGTTAAACCTACTGACCCGTAGTCATTACAACTGTTTATATCATCCTATATGGAATTGCAATGATAATGGTGATTTTAAATGTGGGCAATTTATACTGAGAAACAGGGAGGTTGGGACGTTCGGTGAAAACCGAGAGTGAATGGCACTGCGTCTCAATGTAGCAGGTGAAATTGCATCTACTCTGTTTGCTTTCCTGATGTGCTGGCATTTGGATAACCCGTAAATGTTTTTCCCCCCTCAAACTCGAGGAGAAATGGCCGGCAGACCTTGAACAAGGAGGAGGACGTTTGAGGCTTTTGTCTTTCAACACGGCTGTAAAAGTCACTGAGCTGGTTAGCCGGTTTGAAGGACTGTGTGATTTATAGAGCTTTTATCTTATGACCTGTAATGGTTTTAAGTGACCGGCCCATTCCAGAGGGATTATGGTTTTAAAAGTCTTGCTCCAGTCTGTCCTAATACTTGAATTGTGCTGCCCCGCTTCCATTGTTGAGGTTTTGGTTTCGCATCACCTTCTGACTGTCGTCCTGGTGCATTTGATTCCTCAGCAGCTATCTCTGTGTTATCTGGACCACTGCGTGGTCTTTTGCTGAGATGAGCGCGCGAGAGAGAATGATGGACTCCTTTAACAGTGGAATTAAAATGGCCTGTGATTTCGCCCTCCTGTGTTGTGCTGCCGGTTATCTCCGTGCGTTTGGGCCAGTCATGCTGAAGATGGATGTGTTGCAGACAATCTGAGGATCACAGACTGGGTATTCATTCTATGTTAGTATTACCAGACGTTACTGTCTGGTTGTAACAGACTGGGAAAATTGTAACAGAAGGATGTTTATCCTGATTAGATCTTACAATCTTGTTTCCAGTGGAAATTACTCAAATGACTATTACAGTTACTATAATGTATTTTTCAGAATCAAGCTGCTTCAACTAGGACAGTGAAATCCTTCCAGTCTCCAGCAGGAATGGATCCTCACATGTAACCCAAACACTGATGCATTTGTTTCTTACTACATTTTACACGAAACATTGCTAAAACTGTTTAGTGTCTTTAATTAACACCTTCACTGTCATTTTTTATCACTTTTATTTTGCACATTCGGAGAAGTGAAAATCTGTTGCAAGAAATGCTCACTAAAATATTCCATTTTCTGTCATTTCTGTTGGATGTGAGCAAGATGGGATGCGAGCCATCTTACTAACTCAGGGGGAGCAAGAGCAAAAGTTTATGTTCTGTTCAAATACATACGTACAGACTTCATTACTAGTTCCCACCTATAACAAAGACAAAAGAAAAACAACAGAAGGCCTTTAAACCACACAGATGTTGCTAACTTGATGAGTGACCCCACATATTGTGGTGTTTTCCTTTTTTATTGTTATGTTAACAAAATTATGCTGCTACTGTAAGTAAGGTTTAAACAATCACACGAGAATTTGTTTCATCGCCTGTAAATTAATTTACCTAAATCACAGTTAGAGAGGGTCTTGTCTCTGGAAATTCAAGTCAAAACTAATTGATTTAAAAGTAATCCTGGCATAATGTAAATGTGAGGAAAGTGTGCACATATTCATAGAGATGTGTGTGTCATCATACATATGCGCTTTCATTTATACAGATGTGCATCTATTCATACATGTGTATGTATTCCTACAGATGTGCACGGATTCCTACATACACGCACAGATGTGCACATATTCATACAGATGTGCACAAATTCATACAGATGTGCACAAGTTCCTAGAGAAGTGCACATATTCCTATAGATGTGCGGGTTTATGCTGAGACTCCTGGGTATTGCTGAGACGAGCCGTACAAGAGTGAGCCCAGCTCAAGGGACTTGTCTTATAGATGCTGTTTCCACAGTAACAGGGTTGGAGGGCTCTGTCTTCTTTCCCTCCTCACTTAAGTGCAAGTACATGCTCAAACACACACACACACACACACACACACACACACACACACACACACACACACACACACACACACACACACACACACACATACACACACACACACACACACAAACACACAACATACAAATGCATATTCACTGACAGTCTTATTGTCACGTTTTTATTTCCAAAGACTGAAAGCTATAAACAGGTGATTGCTTTTAGAATATGTCCAACAAAATTAATAAAGGGCCCGTGCCTAACCAACAAAAACAAATATTTGAAGAAAAACAATCCTGTTTATTTGAACCTTGTTTGTCTCATGAAAGGGAACACCACGTGAGTGTGAAGCTTGTGTACAGCACCTACTGATGAGGCGATCGAAGACAGAGAGTGCGGAGAGACGTCCTCTCCCTCAACCAGCACTGCTCAGACACTTCAGTCCCTTTTCACGCTGGCCTTAAATCTCAGAAAACATCTCAGGCAGGGTGTTTGTGGCCTCCAGCCTGCAGACAGGAGACGCCGACTGTGGCTTTGGTCAGACTGGACCTGGTTCTGCCCATCAAGCTGTGGATGGAGGAGTCTCCCAGAGCTGCTGGTGGACATTCACTATTACGCTGGCCAATACTAGGACGAGAGCGGACTGGGTTTTGACAGGTTGAGGCATGGTCTCCTGTGTTGGCTGTGCCTGAGGGAATTCAGCAAGAAAAAACCCACATTTCATTGCTTGAAAGTGAATAAACAAACAAGAGACAGAAATATGAGGATCCACAGCTCAGAAGAAAATTGCCTCATAGGTTTTCACCAGAAATGTATACTTACTTAAAACAAACATTGATGTGTGAATACTGTTAGATAATACATGACTCAATACATTAGAATAATGTGGAACACAGTGATGGCTCGGTCCATTGCCCTGTGTTTGGTTGACCAGACTAGTTCCTGAGCTTTTGCTGGACAGCATGATTGATGTTTCATATGCTTGGGAATTTCATATCAATATTGAATCAACAATCATTACAGGTTTGCATGATAATAGCTGTTTTATCTGGTAAAAAAAACTAACAAAAAAATGCAAAAAGTTAGTACCAATTAATTCGTTTCAAAAACGAATTACACAAAAATATTAATTAAACAGCACACAGTTCTTATGCAATACAGAATATATTTAAACGAAGGGGAGTGAAGGGTGTGTGTGTGTGTATGTGTGTGTATGTTTGTGAGTGTGTTGTTATTGCTGGGGGGGATGTAATGTTCCATAATATCACTGATTGAAATGTTTGTTTATGAGCAATTATGAAGAAAAGATATAATTTCACACCGATACACCTACATTGGCTGTTTTTTCAGTACTTTTTCATCTCTGCAATTCATATACAGGTCTGGCAATTCGTATCTATGGCTGGAAGAACGTATTCAAAATTCAAATATTCTAATTGAGGACCAACAATTCTAGGAGCTGAATATTCATCCCTTTTTGGATAAATAATGCAACGAATATCAGTTATTAGCATCAGTCTAAAACACCTGGGTCCTTGTGATCATGGCTAGTCCCTCGCCTGTGTCTGCTGGTTCCTGCATTAGCCTAGACCGAATGCATTAAGCACCGATACAAGATGACCGGGCAACAGAACAAATCATGCAGGCTCAGTGGGTGATGAAGAACGGACATTAGACTACCCGCTGTTAGCAACTGGGAGAAGATCTGAACATTGGACCTAAACTGTCAGGATAATTGTGTCATTTTTCATGTTATTAGTAACACTTAAACTGTGTTTGTTTATTTATTTATTTGCTCATTTATTTGATTCCCCGCATGTAAAAGTCAAGCGAGGTACGACGAGACGTGAGGTGCCAGTCAGTATGTTCAAACATCTTTTCTAGCGAGAGACACGTTTTCCGAAGTGTTTTGCACCGCGGGTGTCGGTGCGGCTGAATTCAGCCGATGACTCAGTCCTATTTGAATCCAGCCACCAGGGACCAGGAAGCGGCACTTGCTCAGGTGTCCTATGAATGTCATTTGTTTGCGAGGCAGATCTAAATAAGCAGGCGAGATGACGAAGACGCTCGGCCAGAAGAGCTGGCTTCTGTCCGTCTGACACACGACCACTAATTGGCCGATACGGGCAAAGTACGTGTACCGACGGGGCGGTGATCTTCGGGAGGATGGATCTGACAAAACGGTGGCATGTTTTTCATTTCCACCAGAGAGGGAGAGAGAGAGAGAGATGAATACAGACGGGGGGGGGGGAGAATGAAGGAGAAATAAGAGTGTTTGCGAGAGGTCAGAGGTCAGAACCCATATTTCAGCCCTGTCCTCAGAGCCGCGGAGGCACCTCGCAGCCTCCCCGCCTTGCCTGACCCGTCCGATCCGCTGGGGTTGAGGCTGACGGGGAGGTGAAATGAGAAAGAGAATGAGGAGCATGTTGTGTTTGAGGGCCGATGTGTGGGGATTGTTAAAACAAGTGTGCTGGTGCACATTGGCGTGTGCGTGTGTGTGTGTCAGTGTTTATATCTGTAGACATGCTGAAGCTTCATGTCAACATCATTGGTACATGGGTATATCATGAGTTGACATTTACACAGGCTTGTATGTGAACTGCTGTGTTGCATGGTTGGGGGTGTATGAGATGTCTGACAGCTCTGCTTTGCTTATTATAGTCTTTGGAGACTAGATGGAGCGCTAAAATAGCAGACAGCTGGCTTACAGCTGACCTTTCCAAAGTCTTCTAAGGCTAGCATAGCCTAGCGTGGTCTATTTCTTCTTCACTGGATATGGTTTCTGCCTCAGTGAAATATTGTACTATTTCCACCCCACATTTGTCGCCAGAAAGTGAATTAGTTACTATTGTCAAATTGTTTCTTTGGTTCAGTTTTTCACAGCCCATTATTGATGGACCATAACCAACACGAGTTATGTTTTACACACACACACACACACACACACACACACACACACACACACACACACACACACACACACACACACACACACACACACACACACACACACACACCCTGAAATGGAAACCAGCCTTCACTTTGCCCTGGCCAGTGTTACAGAAGCTTGCAGTGCTTCTCTGTGTGTATACATCTTCCTGTGTGTGTGTGTGTGTGTGTGTGTGCGTGTGTGTGTGTGTGTGTGTGTGTGTGTGTGTGTGTGTGTGTGTGTATGTGTGCGTGTGTTTGCATCTTCCTGTGTGTTTGTGTATATCTTTGGAGTGCTCTCTAAGCTTTTGAATCATTGCCTTGTTTAAAGCCTCACAAAGCAAGACCCTGTAGACATATGAAAGTTTTGATTTAAAGAGCTTAATCATTCAGTGAAGTGTCATCTAGGTTTATAGATCATACAATTATGATTATACAAGTTTTTATGAAGACCGTATATTGTTATTGAACTGGTTACTCCGTATTGGCGTCTATATCAGTGTCCGCTGGATTCTGTCATGGTTCTGTAGTTGTGGTGGAAGATGCTACCAGACCATGTTGTGCTATGAACACCAGAACATGTGAAAGGTTTGGAAAAGCCCGGGACTGACGTACAAGAAGTACATAGTCAAGTCAAGATTTTGCTGATTGATTGATTAATTGAATGATCAGCGCTTTTAATACTGTCCAGCCTCCTTTCCTGGTCAATGAGATGTTACACTTAGGAGCAGATGACTTTATGGAGTTTTTGGTTCACCATAGCCAGCAACTCTAAATGAATTCAGTGATTTCAGTCGTCAGGATAATCAGTACAGGACCCACAGGGGTGTGTTTCATCGCCAATGTTATATTTCCTATATAAACGAATAAACGCTGTGCATCTCAACCTAATCTAAACCCTCGCAGTTATACATTATGCAGATGACACCGTTTTAAACTCATATGATGATTCCTTAGTGTGCTTCCATAGAGAGACATCACATTTTATCAAGTGCTGCAGTGAGAACTACTTTCAACTCAGTGTCAAGAAAACAAAAGATATGGTCATTGATTTTAAATGAAACAAGACTTCAGTTCCTGTTACTGAGATTGATGGAGTCCCAGTAGCGAGACTGAGCATATGAGCACCTCGGAGTGGAGATTGATAAACGTCCCGATTGTGCAGAAGCAAAGAAAAGACTTGAGTTGGGCTGACGTGTGTTTGTATATATGGATAGGTAGGTAGGTAGATAGATAGCAGAAAGGAGGAAAATACTACAATAAGACATATAGTAATGTAATATATATGGTAAAAACACACATGAGAACCCCCGAGCTTCACAGAACATGCAGTGTAAGCACAATACTGTATGGCATGGGGGATTCAGTAGAAACGTGTGTCCATGGCGCAGATCTAAAGTTGTGCTCGCGCCTTGTGGGAACGAGCCTCGCGTCACCTGCACGACCCTTTCAGTTGTCACGTTAATGAATTCAAAAATGCTTCCGGTACACGGATTTAACATTTCATTTCTTAAAAAGACTGAAACTAATGAAAAAAAAATATCGTGCGTCGCCTTTAGCATATTTTTGAGAGTGCAGCCGCGCGTTTAAGGCAATTTGAGGAGGAGGCGAGGGAGAGGCGCGCGCGAGGAACGGTTTGGCGCGCGGTAATTAAGAGCTGGCTGGGTGGTGACTTGCTGGGTTGAGATAAGGAGTTTGCGGAGCAGAGAGGGGGTTATTAGCTGTGTTTACTGCTGCGCGCACACAGGCCCGTGGGTGTGCATGCAGCACGCGTCTTCCTGCGCGCGCCTGAGGTAGTGCGCGAGCGGGACTAGTGCGCACCGGTCTTTAAAACCACTCCACACACAGAAGACCTGCGTGGACTTACCAATAAGGCCTTTTTATGCACGTGATTGGCGGTCTCGTAACACAATCGCACAAATCACAGGGGGAGACAGGCGAGACTTTTACGCCCGTGCCAATTTACTCCCTGTACTCGCGAGATTTATTGAGTCCGACTTGAAAGGCAGCAAATTGAGAAGCAAAAGAACATCAGAATGGATCGATTCGCTTATTAGAATAAGCGGCCGTGATCAAGAGGACGTGCTCTTCAAACCACCGTCGTCCAGGAGCGACTGAGTCTCACTGGCCACCTTGCAGGTCTCTTTCCGAACCGTATACCGTATCCGCATCTTTATAAACAATTGTTTGACATTTTAAAATGACAAATAATTCAGTTTGTGGATGTGTAGGGATTCAACCCCCCCCCCCCCCCCACCCCTTTTGCAGGCGAAGTGGAGTTTAAAGAAGAGGAGAATGTCATTCAGTCTCCATTACCATATAAATAACCATGAACGAACAAGTATATGATCACTGCACTCTGCGGGGACGGAGAGAGCGGAGGAGAATGAGAGTGATTGTGAGTGGCCCCTCGCCTGCCTGCTGCCTGCCGTGGCCCTCGGAGGGCGCGAGCACGCCCAGCGGCCCCGCAGTGATTAAATAAACCAGTGCGCACCGTACGCGCGCGTCCGTCTTTGTGCCAACACATTAGAATGCGTGGGTGATATTTGTGAGAGACCAAGTAAAACCTTTGGTAGGTGAGAATATCGTTTCCACCGCCATCAACCCAGCTCGTGAACTGTTTCACTGGTGCATGTATTCGATCACAGTGAAAGGCTATTTTAACTGGGGGATTGGATAACCTCTGCAGGTTGCTGTGTTGGCCTGCAGAGCGTGTTTGCCGAGCCTGGGCCTCTGCCTCGACAGGCCCTAATAAAAGCCATAATCCGTTATAGTGACAGGGCATTTTGCTGCAAGGCTGGCAAATATGTCCTCAATCCATAAAAGGTGCTCGGAGTTTGGTCACGCGGCTCGGGCCTAAGCAAAGGGAGGTGGACTTCTAGATGCTACCGATTCTTCATCCACCACGAAGAGGTTTCTGTTGTTTTCATTCAGTTTATTTGAAATATTAATTAGGTTAATTAGGGTAATCATGCTAGCAAAAGACGCGTTCCTCTTCAAATGATGCTGCAGTTAAAGTTTGAAAATGTTTTTGAAGATATTGGTGTGTTAAAGTTGAAGCATGCTTTCCTATGCATAATTTTTATTCAAATCGCTTGGATGAATTTTTCAGCATAAAATGATATGGCTGAAATGTGAAATACTGATAATTTTGCTGGAGAAAGTGCATTTCCCCCACTGGAACCAAAGACACTCTAATCACTGTCTCTTGTGGACTGAATTCATCAGCTTGTTTACCAACCTTAACCTGGCAGACAATGTAAAAGCATCTCAATTTATACCTAATTAAGGTTGGTAATGTATGTAATTAAATACATTACTGTGTTCCAATTAGCAGGTCCTGGACACATACATCACTTTAATTGATATCCAGTTTGTATTGTGTATGTTGTTTTCCCAGAGTATCCCAATGCTAGCAGGTATTTTGAAGCATGCGTGTTTGTATGTGTGTGTGCACACAATTTGTGGCTGTATATGCAAATCCATGCATGCTGTACCACTGTCGTGTTTATATGTAAACCCATGAGCTCTGGGACGTTTGGGTACAGCGATAGTGTTCTTCATTATTCACCAACATAAATCCACTAGAGGGTGAAGAATGGTGATTTGGTTTGTGAATGACAGGTTCCAGAGAAGTGTGTGTATGTGTGTGTGTGTGTGTGTGTGTGTGTGTGTGTGTGAGAGAGAGAGAGAGAGAGAGAGAGAGAGAGTGTCTCATTAGCTCGTGTCTCTATGGGCATTTTTTAACTCTGCTATACTGACCTGTTCAGTCAGAATTCAACAGTTTGGTAATCAGTAAGAACACAGATTATTATCATTTGAAAAAAAAATAACTTCACCTCTTTCTAATTAAAAGTTTAACATTACAAATCTGCTAAAAGTACATTTTTACACTCTGGTCAGAGCAGAATCTTTTCTAATGACTTACAGCATGTTTAGCGTTATGGATTGGCTAGGGAGCTTAGAGCAGAGACTCTTCTGTTCTTTCCATTTGACTGGCCTTGTCCAGCACGTTCTGAGAGAGAGGAGGAGGAGAGTGAGGGATGACCTCCCAAGCTGCGCAGTAACGACAGATGACCTGATCAGTGATGGAGGAGAGAAGGGCTTTAGGGGAGGCGTCGGCACGTAGGCCCTCTTGGATGGGACTGATTGCATCCTGTGTTCATCACGGGCCGTCCAGATAAAGGGGGCACTGATCGATAGCCATTTCTGATCCTCCGCAGTGAGCTGAGCTTTATCAAAGGGAAAGAAGTCCCTTTTCCCCCGACAGCCCTTTACTGATAACTAACTACCTGTTTGCAGTTCAGCTCTGGTCAGCGTGGCACAGAGTATTAAAGAGTGGAAACGTTGCCTTACGTACAACACCTAACCATTTATTACAGACTTCTAAATCAGGAGAGGTTGAGGGTCCGCAGATGCATTGCTATTGTCAAAAAAGAAATTTCTAGTTGGTTCTAGTCATTTCTAGTTGGTTGTCAAGACAATTAATTAATATGTAATGTTTTCATGCCAGATGTGTGATTTTCCCCACGTGTACAAGACCCTGATATCACACTATCTAGCAGACTGTTTTTTCCTGTCCAACAAAAGCCTGTAAAGTGACTGTATGTGTTCCTGCTCACCGCTCACTGACAACTCACCGATATGCATAAATGTTCTAATTATGTCACATACGTTTGCAGTAGGAATATCATATCTTTCTATACCTCCCTCCCACTGGTTGCCTTTATGAAGATGTCTTGAAGTGGGGGGAACTTCCACCTGAGACCCAGTAAGCTGGTTGCTTAATGAGATGTAAATTCCTCTGAAATCTTCATCTTATACTGTGTATATTCAAACCACGAACCTTTAGTCTTTCAGTTCCACGGGATCTAATCTGCATTCAAAATCACAGTCGGATTTATAAGCAGCTAAACAGAATTTCATCTTAGTCAGCGTATTGGTTAGATATCAGATCTTAGGAATATTGCAAAAAGTGATTTACAATTTGAATGTAAAAGGAAACCATTTTAACAGACTGAAGCCTGAATGACAAATTCATACGAGACTAATCAAACAAGATTTGCTATTGTTCACTGAGTTTTTTGGGGTATTTTGGAGGTAATAACGTAAAGGTAGCATCTTGAAAGTAGTAACTTTTACTAATCCCACATCAAACGCCCCTCCCCACCCCTCGGAACAAAAAAACACCCATAAAACTCTCATTAGATCTTTAAAAACCTTAGGGGACCTTAAAAAGTAAGTAGACTCTTTCAAGCCAAGGAGACCAACTGTTATGCTTGTGCGGTTCATTAGAATATATTTACTTCCCATCCTGGTGTTTCTTTCTGTTGGCATAATTAAAGAGGAGACAGTGACCCTGCAGAACACCCCCCCCCCCCCCATCTCCTGAAGCAGGGCTACATTTAGTATGCGTGTGAGACTGCTGCACACGACTCCCTCTTTCATTGGATATGATGTGGTGGTGGTTGTGGGGAGGAGAGTGACCTTCACGAGGGAGCCAACACTGGATTACTGGTGAATAATGAGGATGTTGACTCATCTCTGCCCGAGAAGCTTTTCCTGGACTAAGTTTAAATGACCGCGCTGCACTGCAATGCAAGTGAAACTTGTACGCAACTGTTCGTGCACGCTACACTTTTTAAGACAATTAAATATGGATACATTAATCAGATAATCCAAAGGTCAGTGTTATCCCAAAGTGTTCTATTGTATTATGGAAGCATGTTTAAGACACTATAACCCCTTTCGTGTTCTGACTGGTTTTGGTTATGATGGTGACCATGTACCAGCTGTGGACGTGGCAGCACGTCAGAGGAAGTGAGATGTTCAGGGGAAAGAAACATTTGGCCTAAAACGTTTTAAAAATCAAAACAGGTTTCAATGCCACAAAATGCCATCTGTAGGCGTGAGAAAAAACGAAGTGCTTCATATGCATTCTGAACATGCCAGCATTACAAGCAAGGGCTTCTGATGTATTCGACAACAAAAGCCATGTTTTCCAATGGAGACGTTCTGTGATCGCTCATATGTGATTGTTCTTCCCATCGGGGGAACACATGTATGAGTGCTCACTGGGACAGAGAAGGGACAAATACAACGAATTAACATCGTACGGGCGACGGCGGTCCTAAATAGAGCTCGGGGCTCCTTCGCGAGATTGCAAATTCCCCGGGCCTGACAACAAAGCACCTGGCTGGAGCTAGACGTTCATTTGTTTTGACATGCTTTATAATTTAATTCCACCGCAGAATTAACTTCTAGTCCGAAAAAGCTATTAGCCAGGGATGGAGCTGACGGTCTCTTAGCTAGGCCTCTCCCAGGTGAGCCGCTATGTTTATGCCCAGCACGTCTGAATGAGTTTCATTGTGCTTTGGAGGATTCAAAGCTCAGGTGGTGTCTTTGAACAGCTCCGAATGGATTTGTGTATGATGTAGTGGAATTGCCTCTCTACTGCGGGGCAGGGTCCTCTCACCTCTGTGATGATGCCAGAGGACCAGAGCCATCGTCCCATGCAGGCTTTGATGAGAGTGAGCATTAACTAGCGCTTGGGTGTGGTGTGTGTGTGTGTGTGTGTGTGTGCCGAGCAGGACATGACTAGCCACTGGAGGATTTTTATATTGGTGGTCTGATTTCGAGCTTCTTACAGATATGCTCTGCTCTGAAATTACTCGCTGAAACAGAACCGCATTTGAACATCAGAAAGATGCCGAATAGAAGCCACAGATGGTTACTTCACAAAATACACCACCACCTGCCACTCCTGTAGTTTTCAACAACTTTCAAGAAAAAAAATAGTTTAATAAATAACCGTAGAGAAGCAGGAAAGTGAAATATCAGTTAGAAGCCTTTTGGGGAAAAAACAGAACTGAAATGGTATGTGGTGACACGCTGTTTTTTCTTGAATGTGCTTTTAAATGCTCTCACATTGTGGGTGATGAATATGCAGACTTTCTAGTGACTGCACTATAGGTTTACAAAACAATGTGGTCAAACCTTATGACTGGTTTGAATGATGGCATGTTTCCACTTTCAGAGATGAAAAGGTTCTTGATTTTAAGAGGGAGAGAAGATAATTCATGAGCTAATTGATTATATGTATTAGAGGTGGATAGAAACTGAAAGATCATCATAGTAATGGATGTTCAGTCTCCGCCCATCTCCACCCATATATGGGTTAGATTTTACTTACGCTCAATGTAGTTCACTCCGCCCATATATGGGTTAGATCTTACTTACGCTCAATGTAGTTCACTCCGCCCATATATGGGTTAGATCTTACTTATGCTCAATGTAGTTCACTCCGCCCATATATGGGTTAGATCTTACTTATGCTCAATGTAGTTTACTCTGCCCCAAGCCACTACAGATGGGTTTCAGGATTTAAATGTAAAACAACGAGGAAGGAAAGTCTGACTATGTGATTTCTTTTCTCGAGGCATCATGGAACTCCAGATGGAGGATGCCTTATACATACTGATGGAGATCTTCTCAGCTCGGTCCATCTGGTCTACGAGCTCACAAATCTGTCGCCTGGTGGCATTCTCAAAACTAAAAATGATGTTGTGAATATTACATGTGCGTCTCTCCTGAACACATAGTGTTGCACTCCATTCTTGTTCCACTATGGTCTTGTGGTCCATTCCACTCCCTCGACCCACGATGCAACACTGCACATTTAACGGCTATTGTAGGTTTGTATGAATCGTGTTCATGTGAAGCAGAGAACGTATCTCCACAAATGTGGAAGCCCAGAGAGGCGTCTGCAGTGAGAAGTTAACCATCTCACATTCTCCCACTACACAGCTGTCGTAGCCGCAGTGCAGCGCCGGTCGGTCTGGTTCCTCACGTCAGCGCTCCAGATTCCCAGTTATGTTCGTCTACAAAGGAAGAGAGAGCTTGAATATCCACTCCTGGATGATGCGTGGGTGCTGCGTATCGCGTTCGGATAAGCAGGTCGAAGGTGGCGGTTGGTTCTGAAGCTGAGAAAGTGACCCCACGGCACACGCGGTGAATTTCAATCGGCTGAAGCCACGATGGGGAGGGTGAGATGAACACATGTCGAAGTGCAACCAGCACACAGATCCTGTCACAGTGCAACCACAGCAGTTCATGAACACGGTTCTTTCATTCCTTTACAGAATAGTAGAAAAGACAACTTTTGTATATACGGCATTTCTTAAAGTCACAATTTGTATACAGAATCATCTAGCTTTTTTACAGGAGAAGTTACTTTATACCAACGGTTTACATTCAGCACTTTCAGTGCTGAGTAGCCTAATGCTTGTATTTAGGACTACAGACACAGTGCCTGAGTTATCGAGGCATCTCAGTGTTTCATATTGTTCGGGTATTTTCATAAAGTCGTCTCACACATAAAGATTCCATCCAATATTGACATTCGTGTGTCATGCTGATTTGAAAGAAGTGCACAGAGACCTTAACAGTAATTACTGTCACGTAGGGAAACCTGGACATGAACTATCTATCAAAAGAGGACCACATGTAAGTAGAGAGAAGGTACAGTCTCAGCATAAAAGATTTACTAGTGAATGTAGAATTAGCAGCCTGCACTGTAGTATGGGTAGAGTCTGCAAATAACCCATGGGTCAGTCTCTTTGTCCTCTCCTTGGTGAGAGACCATCAGAGGACATTAGGAAGGACTGGGGTCCTTCATTCCCTCTGGACATGGCCCCCATCCCCTGCTGGTCAGCCCCGTTAAGGTGTTAATTGCAGCAGGCTGCAACATAGATCCGGGCGGGACCTTTTGTGGAGAATGTTGGCCATGCAGCTGGAAGAGAGTAGCGTTTGTTTGTGCACTTTGAGCAAACAGCAATGCCAGGTATACATATGCCTGTTGTGATAAAGTGGACCACATCACAGTGAATAAAAGAATATAAAAAAATAAATGGGGACAACATTGTCTCTCATTGTCTCCTGTCTCACGTGCATCTCTCTAGTATGAGAGATATTTCTATTTATATGGGTATCATGTGGGTATTTTTCAGGTACATACAAAGCCCACACTCATTTTATGCTGCACGAGGTTTTGTTCCGTCGCAGTGTTGCTAGGTGATCGCGACTAGCATCTTAATTGACAAAAATGTAAGAAGTTAATTTCTAGGTCTTAAGTTAAAAGGAAGCTGCCCCAGGTATTCGCTCCAGGACGTACCACTTAAAAACCGCACCTGACAAAAAAATTAAGCAGAGACCTCTTTGAATGTGCTTGGAAATCCCATCGGTGTGATGTAAGTCAGGAGTGGGACTCAAATCAATCCACGATTCACAGCACCGTGTCGTCTCGGCGCAGTTTCAGGAGAAAACAGACAGACAAGGAATAGTTTGTACACCTTGCCACGCGATCTCTTAATGAGTAGTTGCAGTTAAACACCTCTCTCGATCGGGCACCTCAGTCTCTCCAACCATCTTCTCTTTGTATGTTTCTTCCTGCGTTTGAACACCAGTCACAGGTAACGACGGAGCTGCGTCGGAACCTCACCAAGTAGTGATACCGACCATCGAGTGGAAAGTTGCGTGCGTTTGCTTTAAGACATGGACGTGTAGTGTCTGTTCCAGGATCAGTTAAACGTCAACTGCGGACGGGAAAGTAGGTAAGTGTTACACCGTAAATTCAGCTTTCCGAGCTGTACACCCGGCGATGCGTTTCAGTATTATCGGTAAAGCGAGGGTGAAAGCAGTGAATAACGTAAAATATATTGAGCTTAGGAACACATGGCGAGTTCATGCATCTGAATGTTAGTGCCAGTGTGTTCTTTACGGTGTATCGACAACTTTCACTGCAGCTACGGAGACGCTGCATCAGCCCTGAAGCAGTTACGTGCCCGCGGCATTACGATCTCGCTGTACAAACGATCTATATCAGTGGACTGTTATTCCGCAGAATCTGATGACCATTTGCAGCTTGGAAGCTTGAATACGACATGCTTGGATGTTTCAACTGTATTCATTAATCTCGTTGTTCATAAGGTTTCTCGTTTAAACTTTTAGGGTGAACGTGCAGTAATGACAACTAGCATTGCCAACGTCTTTTGGCATATTGGGGTTTAGCTTACAATGTTCATTGAATGGATTCTCTTAAGTGTAAGCGAGCC
Organism: Brachyhypopomus gauderio; assembly: GCF_052324685.1. Lineage (NCBI taxonomy): Eukaryota > Metazoa > Chordata > Actinopteri > Gymnotiformes > Hypopomidae > Brachyhypopomus > Brachyhypopomus gauderio. The sequence continues at coordinate 7,583,847 of NC_135226.1, forward strand.
GTCCGAATCCTGCTGTTGGGGTTTTTATCACTGGTTCTGAAAAGCTTCAATGGGACACTGGCAATAATATTTTGGTTCGTCGTAAAGACTTAAGGAAGGGAGCTGTCCTAAGACTGTGGTGCTGAAAGTTTAAACGTGTGCGTATTAGTGATGTATTGGACTCGCGATGTGCACTGAATACGTGATTTTTTTCCCTTTCTGCCTGGTAATGTCCTTCTTAAATGTATGAAATGGAGAATACCTCCATGAATTAATCATCACTCACAACGTGCCGAGTTTGTTTAATCCAGTGATTATAATGTGCCGCGGCGGTGGGCTGTCCCCAAGAGAAATCAGCGTTTCAGGGTCTTTTAGTAAACCTGAAGATATTGCAAACTGCAATAATTAATAGAAAACAAAGCACTTTTATTGCATATATAATATACTGGCATCTGCCACAAAAATATTTATCTAAGATTACATATATTAATTATATAAACATATAAAATTACAAATTACATCTATCTTTATACACCTCTGTAACAAAATGAAATGTTGTGTATATATATATATATATATATATATATATATATATATATATATATATATATATATATATATATATATACATATATATATATATATATATATATATAAATGTATATACTTTTTATTATTTCGTGCATAAAGCTGCCCCTACCAGTGAGTACCTAGTTGTTAACTAATGAGTGACGACATCTTTAGCGAGTCAATCTGGCTGTTGTAGCACGCGAAGAGGCTTCAATGAAATCTCACCGTTCAGCCACGCTGAGTTTATTTTTTTCGTGGTTTGAAATTGTTGGCCCGCAAGACTGCTGTGCAATTTGAGTGTGCCGTTCCTGTGTGCTGTTTACCACTGAATTGTAGTGGTTTTGTAACTTTTCCCTAATACCAGTCCTCCAGGAAGCCTTTGCCAACCAGTAAAACCAGTAAAGTGTGACTGGTTTTAAATCCCATTCCTTGGGGGGGTTTTGATTAAAAAATGTGAACTCGAGGATTTTGGGGAGCGCGTGGAGCAGTGGTGTGTAAAATACTCTATTTCTTGTGGCACCCTGCATTCGTGGTCTCACATGTGACCTCCACCATAGCAGGTGACTCACCTCACTGAAGTCCTCACTGTCATGTCAATTTCTCGAAAGCATGCCCCGGTAGATGGCTTTGGACCTTAGCCAGCCGAAAGAGATTACTATCTCCTTTCCTATGGTCCTATCACTTCACAATTCAGCAAACATAAATAATCATCTGGGGGTTAGCAGTGTTTGTTCAGTACATTATGTGACCCACAGCAGTAACGTAATAGGTTATAATATTTTCCTTCATATTGTGCAGCTGTGTTCTATGGTTCATTCCTGTGTTAGCTGTAGAGATGTTGACCTACTAATGCCACTGACCACCTTATGATGTGGCACTTTGTACTGTACTGCATGCTGAATTGCCAGAAAGGTCGTGCGTGTTTATGCTCTTAGGAGTTTGTGTAAGTGTAAATATATTCTCCCCATTTTCTGCATTAAAACATGCTTGTGTAAACACTCATCAAAACAACTGCAAGGACATTGGGAAAAAAATCACATTTTCCCAGTTGAATCATAGGCCTTGATTCCAGACTAACGCTACGGTTTGATGGTGCATTTGTATTCTCTAACAACTTTACAAGCACATTGTAGGTTGAAATAATAATAATTCAGCAAACTGAATAGATGTGATCTGGTTTAGTAAATTCAGCTGAGGCTCCTCCCGTCTTTCAGTAAAGTCCAGGTAGGTCTGCGTGGATTCATAATATATTTTTCTGTAAGCATCTCCCTGGCCTCTTGAAAGTCTCATTGCTGGCTTGTCTCATGGCCATGATAAATACTCATGCGGTGTGATTACCTGTCCAGAACATGTCTCTCGGTAGCAAAATGAATCTCTGCAGCCTGCATCTGTGTTCCTGTCCAGCCGTCCCCCGCCGTGTCCCCCGCCGTGTCTCCTGACGCGTCTGCTCTTATAAATGCTCCACCAGTGAATGGTAAATGTGAGATTGGGTGGACTTCAGAGGGCCTGGATTTATTATTATTCTCTTTCAATCTATATTTCTGTGTGCAACTGACACTGTCTCAGAGTTTAGTTTGAGGTTCTTTCTCATTCTCTCCCTCTCTCCCTCCCTCTTTCTCTCCCTCTTTCTCTGTTTGTTTATCTCTCCCCTCCCCTCCTCCTCCCCTCTCTCTCCTGGCCAATGTAAACATTTTGCATCTTAGTTTTTAATCTTATAAATGATCACAATCTCCCTTGGTTGTATTAATGGTGTGTTGGGGGAAAATACTAAAGTATTGCTGATCTACTATCAGAAATAATATGCTGCAGTCACACAACTGCTGGTCATTGTGTAAGATCTTACAGAACAGTGCATGATAAAATAAGTGTGTTTTTTCCATTGGCAGCATTTTTATAATGCTAGACGAGGTGGCATCTATAATTCTGTGAACGTTTCTCACCAGATCCTTTAACATGCTGCAATAGCTGCGCGCTGTGGTCAATGAAGCATTTTTGTGCAGATTCAGAGATATGCTTTTGAAGCATTGTCCTGTTGGGAGATCCAACCATGACCCAGATTTTAATCTAAAATCTTCCTTTATTTGTTGTAGTCCTTTATTCCATGAATTCACAGGCCCATGGTAAAGAAAACAAAGGAACAAAACCATCCATCTTCACAGAATCATAGATCCATCACTTCCTACATTAGATCCTTCTGAATAGACTAAACCCTCGTTACACCAAAGGTGCCTTTGGTATTTGTTGCCAAAATCAATTTCTGTATCATCTGACCATAGAAATGATGACAGTTTGGAGACTTAGTCTAATGCAAACAACCATTGTGATTGGCCAGCTGTGATTGGTCAAACTTTTATCTAACCATCCAATAGGTTTAGTATCTCAACTACTGTCTTAATAGAGTATTACAGAGTATTGGGCTATTTTTGCACAATTGTTGCCTGTGTTATCAACATCAACAGCCTTTCTCTCATTTAATTAGTACATGTTTAGTTTAATGGTGATGGTTATGTGGGCTTTGACCTGTGTGTCGCTTCTTAACGAAACAGGAAGTCAAGACTGACTGCTTAAGAGTTACTAACCACTTAAAAAAAGAACGGGTATAAGTGTGTGTGTGTGTGTGTGTGTGGTTCTGTTTGTGTTTTAAAGCTTAGATTTCTGCATATTTTCAATTTATGAATGTATATTTATAAACCAGTTATTTTCTTTATAGTCAAACTATATAAATTTAAACTATATATAACAGTGGGGAACCGTCAGGGCCCTCTACGCCCTCTCAGAGGGCCTAAAATATTCTTAAAGCATTATATATATAATTATCCAATTTTATTTTATCTACTTACAGTTTGACATTCGACATCTAAACAATTACAAAAATATAAGCAAATAAAATATTCACCCGTGTCTATTCAATCTGTGTTGGAAGGTGAGGGGTTGAGTGGAAGCCTGTGAGCCTGTGTCTCCCCCTATCAGGACTGTGATGCCCGCTGTTCGTTTACAGAGGGCCTGGCAGTTATAATTCAGCGCAATACCAGTTTCAAATGACAGCAAAATTGACCAATCATATCTTCTCTCTTAGTGGGCGGGCTTAACTGTATGATAATTTCCGCCCGCTGTGGCGACGCTAGCTGTCGTTAGCACCATCGCTAGCTAGTTTCGAATCATCCCTTTGACGTCCTCGTGCGCGTTGTTTACATATTCCGCTTCCGAGAACCACGGAGCTGTGAACCTTATTTTGTTTGGAAACTTATTTTGCTTAAGATGTTATCTAGTACAGATATTATTGTTTATTGCGTTTTTAAAGCTGTACTGTCGTCTCAGTTTTTCTTTATTTAGTTTATTAAGAAAGGAAAAAAAAAATTCGGGGGGGGGGGGGGGGGGGGGGGTAGCGGGCCCAGGTTTAAAGGTCACGGTTCGCTACTGATATATAAACTATAAATAACTATTTATAACTATTTAATTAGGCACTGCACTGCAATAGTTTCACTGAAGTGCTCTATACTTTCTCTTTTCTGCGTAGTCATTTAGTCCCTTTAGAACAGTTTAATTGCTGTTCAACAGGCAGGTGTTTTGTAAGCCTAATGCTGTTGACACCTTTGGTGAAGGGGTTTTATGAGTAGCCCGTAATGCATCAGGGACTGTGTTCCACTGGGTTCGTTTCCAGTCTCCAGTCTGGCTGGGCTTGGCCCAGGCTTGTGCCTGTCATCTAGGAATGGCTACGGGTTATGTGGCTGTTCTAACAGCTGATACACAACCGTGTCAGAAAAACACAGGAACAACTCTTAGGAGAACCTTTGGGTTCCTTTGGGTTGCTCAGTTGCTCATGTTCTGCCCGAAATCAGCTCTCTAACCTAAGGCTCTCCATCCTAGGGGTCTCCATCCTAGCGGACTCCATCCTAGGGGTCTCCATCCTAGGGGACTCATTCCTACGGGTCTCCATCCTAAGGGACTCAATCCTAAAGGTCTCCATCCTAAGGGAATCCATCCTAAATGTCTCCATCCTAGGGGTCTCCATCCTAGGGGACTCCATCCTAGGCACCCTAAATGTGACAGCGGCTTTGATGTAGCATCAGGCAAGCCCTGCAGTATCTCACCTTCAAACGTGCCCTTGTTTCTCCAGAGCAACAGCTGGTGAGAAAACCCCAACGCCATCTGTGGGCAACCCACCGCCGACAAACATTTAACCAGTTAGGGGAAAGAAACGTTCACCTTCTCCCCTTTTGTGTGTGTGTTCCTACTGCAGCGAATCGCTGCATTATTTAAAAGGTTTTAATGTCATAAAACAGCTTGATGCTCAGCAGGTGGCCGTTTAAATAATGGGGCGGTTTTTCATCCTCGGTTCTGTTTGATTGTGCTTTGGAAGCCAGGACTTCCCCGTCCCTCCCGTGGGCCCAAGAGAACTGGGCCAATGCGGCTGGTGCGTCCCCCGAGGCAGGGGTCCCTTTCTGTCCGCTGCCCACTTCTGTGGGACCACTTCCTTTCCTAGGGAACCAAGGCCTGGATTTCAAGGAGCCACGCTGGTGCTTTTCATGATCAAAGAGCATCGCTGAAACCACCGGGGCGAATTACGAGTTCCTAAACTGTGCTGTGCTCTCCCAGAACAGAACCAGCTAAAAGCGGATCTTATCAGTATTATAATGCTTGATTCGCACACATTCAGTAGCAGCATGGCATTTCATTTTTATCAGAGACAATAGAGTTGGGGGTGACAGGCGGACTGTGTAAACTGATCAGCTATCCATCATAACTAAACAACTCTCAGCACAACCATTTCAAGGTCAGTAGTGGTGGGTAATCTAGCATGTACAAGGGCAGAAGTGTAATATTGGATTCCACTTTACAGTTTCCATGAGAATTAAAATTTAAATAAAATTTATGGCCTCCGGTCAATGGAGAGACCTTGTTTGTCCTGTCTGCATCATAAGTATTGTGTTAAAATTTAAATTGCTCTGGGAACATTTTATTTTGGTAAATTTAATGGTGAAGTCTTTATTTGGGATTTCTTGATATAGTGGTTTAGCTTCATTGCATAACAGAACTGGGGAGTTTTTCTGGTTTGATGTCTTGAGGCCTGTGCTCCTTACTGAGCTGAATCTCCTCCAGTGTCTGAGTGTGGACCGCTGGTCTTCATCTTCCCGCCAAAACACTTGGCCACGCTCGGAGTTCACACGTCTACGCTGATGTTTGTGTTTCCTTCCCGGTGTTAACCATCAGTCCCGGCAACCCACTGGACTCTGACAGAGGAGTTATTATATCCCCCCTAACCCGCTGGACGGCTTCTCCTGGGGTAGCTGGGGGCATTTAAGTGACACCATGGGCACAGATGTGGGCTGGGCACTATAATAATACCTGCCCTCTGCTATAATCCCACCCCCTCCACAACAGCCCCTCACTCAACTTTAGGGTCAAAGGTCAGTATTTTCAACAGCTGCTCAGAACAAGGTCAGTTCATCAGTAACCTTGACCCCCCCTTGTTTGTTCCCTCTCTTAGGGATGTCCCAAAGTCCTACCCACTCTGCGTGATACTCTCAATATTTCCTGACACGCTCTGTTCACTCTATTAGGCCCTTTAATGTAGTATCATAACAAACAAGGCAGAGATTGGGCTAGCTGCCCCTCCCCCTTCCGTCTGGCTGTGTGTCAGCAGGTCTGACTCCAATAACTAAGATGGATGAAAGGGTGGTGGTGGTGGTGGTGGTGGTGGGGGGGGGGGGGGGGGGGGTTGTGTGTGTGTGTGTGTGTGCAGGTGGGGTCGCCTTTGTTTCCTGAATGCCAGCCAAAGCCAAGCATCTCGCGGCTTATTGAAATGACCTAATGTAGATTCAGAATCAGTAGGGAAGGATATGGGTCTATATCAGGGAGCAGGAGTGAGGAGTGTCCTTGTGTACGCCTGTGTGGGAGGGAAGGAGTGATTGTGGGGGAAATGAGTTGCAATGTTCCCGCCCCTGATAACACTGTGTAATTGAAATCAAAAGAGAGATCATGTGACTGAAAGAATTTGAGCCCAGAGACAGAGGAGTGAAATGAGAGAGGAGTGAAATGAGAGAGGAGTGAAGTGAGAGGGGTGAAGTGAGAGGAGTGTGAAGTGAGAGAGGGGAGTGAAGTGAAAGAGAGGAGTGAAGTGAAAGAGGGGAGTGAAGTGAAAGAGAGGAGTGAAGTGCCAAAACCAATAAATAAAGCAATAAATTACCCTGGCAATAGTTCTTCAGTGTGTAAATGTGGCATTAATTGTACATTACTTATTCATAAATAATGTAGTGTTATTCTTAAAATGTGTATATATTTTTTGCCTATAGGCGTGAGGAACAGCAGTCTGCCAGCATATGGGGGCCCCATGTTCCTCTGTAGAGGGGCCTAGAGGGGCCCCATATTCCTCTGTAGAGGGGCTCCATGTTCATCTGTAGAGGGGCCTAGAGGGGCCCCATGTTCCTCTGTAGAGGGGCTCCATGTTCATCTGTAGAGGGGCCTAGAGGGGCCCCATGTTCCTCTGTAGAGGGGCTCCATGTTCATCTGTAGAGGGGCCTAGAGGGGCTCCATGTTCCTCTGTAGAGGGGCCTAGAGGGGCCCCATGTTCCTCTGTAGAGGGGCCTAGAGGGGCTCCATGTTCCTCTGTAGAGGGGCCTAGAGGGGCCCCATGTTCCTCTGTAGAGGGGCTCCATGTTCATCTGTAGAGGGGCCTAGAGGGGCTCCATGTTCCTCTGTAGAGGGGCCTAGAGGGGCTCCATGTTCCTCTGTAGAGGGGCCTAGAGGGGCCCCATGTTCCTCTGACCACAGGCTGTATGGTCTATGGTCTAGTGACTGGTGCAGACCACAGGCTGTATGGTCTATGGTCTACCGACTAGTGCAGACCACAGGCTGTATGGTCTATGGCAGGCGTTCTCAACTAAATTTGTCCGCGGTCCAATCTTGGCAGATACCTGTGACCTGAGGTCCGGTGCGGCGGGGGGTGGCGAACGTAAGTTGTTGAGCGGGGGGGGGCGAACGTAAGTAGATGAGCGCGGGGGGAGGGGGGGGGGGTGGGAGCCCCTCTACAGACCACAGGCTGTATAATCTATGGTCTACTGACTGGTGCAGACCACAGGCTGTATGGTCTATGGTCTACTGGTCTACTGACTGGTGCAGACCACAGGCTGTATGGTCTATGGTCTACCGACTGGTGCAGACTCACTTATTTCTCAGTGTATACCTTTATATATCTTTAATGCTACTTGAAGAACAGATATTGAATAATTCACAACTGTTCAGAAACAGGCCTACATCTTTGTACTTTAATAAGGATTTTTCCCTGAAGTTAAACTGACTTGAAATAGAGTTTATTTATTCATTTGTTTGTTTTCATAAGTTGAGCATAAAATGAATTGATGATTTCTTGGAGAAACCTTTCTTTGTACCACTGTACAGCACCTGAGTGTTGAATAATATATTAGAATGTGGTGTGGTGCTTTTAGCTGAACACAGACCCGTCGTCTTAACTTTGACTTTTTGAGTCAGACATGGTCTTCAGGTAGGCTATGCTTCTTGAAATATTTTACTGCTGTTCTCAACTGTGAGCTGGTATACTGATCATTGTTAACTGTGACTTAAACAGACACTGAAGCGTTAGGGTAAAGCCTGTGAAAGCATGTGTCTGAAACTTTCCTTTATTGATTTTCACTATGTCCACACGTCTATGTAAATCTACCGAGCCTTATTTCCATGAAACTTCAATTCAGACTTTTAAATTTCTCTTACATGTTTCCAGTGTGGCCTCTCAGTGACTCATTTATAGTCGTTTCCATGGCGAGCGGATTTGAATAGCTCTGTAGGTATGAATTATGTACAGCAAGTGGTCCCATAAGAGAGAATCACATCCCCTCCCCTGGACCGCAAAGATGAGTGTGTCCCTCGAGCACATTGTGCTGGGCTGTGTAGTCTAAGTACCTCATGGTTAAAGGCCTATGAAGTCTGATCACTATTCACACATGGAGGCAGTCTGGCAGACAGAGGCACCTCAGCCCTGTAAACACAGTTATCAGCAACGACCTGCTGACCTTTGGGGTCAGGGGTCACAAAGGTTATCATTTCATGGGTGTCTCTTCACCTTGGTGTGGCGGGTGGGGGTGGCGTATCAATAAAGGATGGAAATCTCTGTGCCGTCTGACCTTGACTCGCGGTTTTCCATTATCGTCCCACTTTCCTGGCCTCGACGTGTGCTCAGCTACACTGATGGATCTACAAATCAGAAACCGATTCATTACCTACCGAAATGCAAAGAACGAATCACAGTTTTGGCTCAATCACCCGCAGGTATTTAGCCGATAGCAATAAGTCGACGGCGGAGAACGTCAGCACAAAGACCCGTCAGGCCCCACTGAGCTGTGCAGACAAGTTCGCTGCGTTAACAGCGTGCTTAGTCTTGTATGTATGAAGACGCAGACATCAGAAGTCGCAAGACACCGGGGGACGGGTGGCGTCCTGGTCCTGTTCTCCTCGCTGGGAACTCTGTTGGCATTCCAAACCGCTGCGATTGAAAATGCACGTGCAAACAAACTGGAAGCCTTGATAAATGTGGCCCTTTTTTTTTTTTGTCGCAAATGAACGAAGAGTAAATCTGCACGAACGCTGCCAGAATGTGACCGCGGTAATTAATAGCATTTGTGCAAATGGTGAGCCATGCTAGTAATTAATGAAGGCTTCTGAGTGCAGTTTTGTGAGGATTTTTTCGTTATTAAAACGCATTAACTTTAATCAAGCTGGTGTGCGATACTGCCTCATTATAGAAATGCCATTTATTTGTAATCTGAGCGATTTGAATACATTTTTAACCAAGTGAAAATCAGTCTGTCCTGGGTAATTATGGTCTATGTACAATAATCTGCATTGGCAAAGCCAGACTAGCCTATCTGACATATCCCTGTGGAACAGGAGAGAGACCAAGGGGCAGTGGAGTGAGACAGGGCTGATTGACCGCCTGAGTGCGTGCGTGCAGGTGCATCCGTGTTTGCACAAGCAAGCGTTTAAGAAGGTGCTCCTAATGGAATTGCTGGAATTCGGTCAAAAGAGAGATACTGGAACCACTGCCACTAATGATAAATACCCTCATTGTGCTCCACAAATGCTAACAGACAAACTTTTCATAGTGACATGCTAGTGATTTCCTAGACATGGTGATATTCTAGTGATTTCCTAGACATGGTGATATTCTAGCGATTTCCTAGACATGGTCATATTCCAGTGATTGTTTTCCTGACCAGAGGTGTCAAGTAACAAAGTACAAATACTTCATTACCTTACTTAAGTAGAAATTTTGGTTATTTATACTTTACTGGAGTAATTATTTTTCAGCTAACTTTTTACTTCTACTCCTTACATTTTCACACCATTATCTGTACTTTCTACTCCTTACATTTTAAAAGTAGCCTTGTTACTGCTATTTCATTTCGATTTATTTTCGTTCCAGCGTGCCCTCGTTTAAAAAAAAACCCTATCCTGACTAATCGCACCATCCGGATAGAGTGAATTTGATTGTGGTTGGATGAGAAGTATAAACACATAATATAAACCCTATTGGTTTGTACGTGATCCATCGCACCTGCACACATCACGTCACACTCCAATGAGGACATAGCAGACATATGTAGCTTAGTGTAAAGATGTCCGTGGCAGAGACTCAAGAGAATTCCAGTGAAGTGTCCCAACTAAGCACCAGCGAGGAGGTTGTTAGCCAGGAAGACCAACCAACCCTTGTACTAAAGTACATTCATTTTCAATGGGCATATGTGCACTATAGACCCCTGTGGTGCGACCTAAGCTTTTGTCCTTAATGGCTTGTTCCCCCCTTACATTACTTTTACTTTTATAATTTAAGTAGTTTTTAAAGCAGTACTTTCTACTCAAGTAAATGTGTATTTTACTTGAGTAGAAAGCTTGAGTTGATACTTCAACTTCTACAGAAGTATTTTTAAACCCTAGTATCTATACGTCTACCTGAGTAATGAATATGAATACTTCTGACACCTTTGTTCCTGACACAGGTCACCTAATATCAGTTATATTTTTCAGCGCACACTTGGATTTCAAGAAGCTTTTTGAAACAAAGACAAAGAGTCTGGATAAGCATTTGTCAGCTGTCGGTCTCATTCAGTGACACACAGTTGGGGTTCACTCTAGTGAAGTCATGCCACCATTTTTTTGAGTGTCAATCATTTTTTTGAGTCTCACCTGTTTTCTTCTCCTTCAATATAACCAGCACCACAATGCAAATCAAAATAGATATAATGTCAGGATTGCCATCCGGATCTGAGTGTGAGGCCCCCGGGAAGCGACCCGAATGTTTGGCCAACAGCACAATGACAAGTTCTAGGACTGAACAAGTGGCATTTAGGGATGTGTGTGTGTGTGAGATGCAGCGCTCGCATGGCTATTAACATCATATAACCTCCATGCTTACAGCGCGGCTCCCTTAATTAGAGCTGTGATTGGAGGCAGCGATCTGCCCTCCAGATAATGGCTGCAGCAGCCGCTCTGTTGCTCGATTCATCGTCTGCGGACGTCTGACGCGCGGGACACGACGGGACACGTCGAGACTCAGAGGCAAGGCGTGGGCGCTTTGTCCCTGCTGAGCCAATCAGGGTGGCCGGAAGGGCTTTCGAACACGGCACGTGGGACGCCTTAGGGTTGAACGGCAGCGCGAAATGCCTCGTCGTTCGGTGGGTCGTGCGTGTGTGTGTGTGTGTGCGTTGCGTGTTGCAGAGGTCATAGAGTGCGCACCGCAATAAAACAAAGACAGTTAACGGTATGAACTGCAGCACTGTGAACGTGCCGTTAAAAAAAAAGCACGCTCATCTAGTTTTTAAAAAAAATTTTGCAGTTTGTGCATCAGATGTCATCTCCGCTCGACAGTGATGTATCGACACAGAGCCGTAAATGTTTTAGTGTCAGGCTTTGAGCTTAAAACTGTATGAAATATCTCCCTGCCTTGTTGGTAAAGCTCTTAGTCAAATTATTTTCCCAATAGCACTCTCTCGTTGCAGGGCTGGGGGCACTTAACTGTGTCAGCCATGTCATGTCATGAAGCTTTTTAATGCTTACACTTCTTCCTGTACGTCAGTTGGGGCTCGTTCGTCAGCCGTGGTTCAGAGGCCTGGGGTGGAGCTCGCGGGTCTCAGTTGCGCTCATCTCCAGGATATAATCACCTTTTAATTCTTCCTCAGCAGAGCGTGAGAGAGATGACGGATAGATGACCCGGTCCCTCTGGCGAGGAGACCCTTCTCCCTGCTCGGCGGGCGAGCCTAGACTTTGGCTTTTTCCACAAAATTAATCCTCGTTTTCAGTCAGCCTGCTGGTTCTCCCATGTTGCTAATAAGGGTCTGAGATGCTTCGATGGCGTCCAATAAATTCCCCGAACGTCTCCTACAGGAATAATAGCACATCTTGTTAACTATACTGCCATACTCCATGATTTCGGGTTAAATGCCAAAGGGAGACTTTTGTCAGTGTAACTAGTGGTTTATTAAATTTTACTGTGGCACACACACCGCGTGTGGGGAACAATCTTATTGGTAATTATGCCTTTCAATTTTGAACATGAGATTCCTACTGTTTGTTCCAACTGTATAGTCAATCTCTAGTATTTGAACATCTGTAGGTTGCATACGTCCCCGGCTTGTGCAGCGCTCACAAACATGGCCTCTGATAGATCTCCGAGCTCAGCTACTCAGGCTGCACCACGAGGCCGTATGTCCACTGCAGTAAAAGCCCAGAGAAGACTTCCCATTGACATTCATCATACGTTGTCCTGCGCGCGGCCCAATGCATAAGCCCCGGCGTGCACGCGCGCGTCTGTTCTAGCGTGATTGGTGTCAGCACTCTGGCGGGACTGGATATATAGTAGCGAGTCTCTCTACCGTCGGTCGCCTCGCGCTAGTGTTCGCGTTGATCCTTTTATTGTAATGAAGTGGGCCCAAGAATAACGCTCTGTAAACGTGGCCTGTTTAGATCGCGTCTGTCATCTTTACGAGGTGTCGTGGCAGGAGAGGTGCAGGTAGTTCGCGGTGGCAGGCAAAGCACGTGACATTGACACGGGGAAATAGAGCTCGCTTGAGTAAATTGTGCACGCGACTGCAGCCGACCCGCAGGGAGCACGCGCCGCGCTCTTTCTCTCCGGTCTGGGCAGCTCGTGAAGGTCGCAGGTGCGAAGAATGTTTGTTTACCGTCATGGTAAACAGCGGGGCGCGTGACTAAGCAGGTGTTGCGCGATGAGTCAGGACGTCAGATGGCTGTAGACTAACGTGAGCTCGAGAAGTCTGCAAGTGCGTTGGATAGGCCTAGTGATAATTATAAAGGACTGCAGACTACTAGAGAACGAGGCATGACGTTAGTTTTGCTTATATATTTGTCTAATGCATTTGTTGACTGTGCCACAGATGCACACCATCATTTAAACAGCCACGTGCAAAATTGATCATGAGTAAAGACAGACAAAGGTTGAAATAACGGAACCGGATACGGAGCGCGCACCAAGCGCACGCGCACTCCGTGGGACGCATTGTTCCGCGTGGAGGGTGGTCGGAGGTCTTCGCGCTCTGGCGCGTGCCTTGTGAGGAGATGCAGTTTGGAGTGGGATGCAATGAATAAAACGATGGGCTGGTGTGTCCATTATTTGCACGTCTCGCTCTGAAACTGTTCAAGCGAATACACTGGAATCATATCAAAAACATGTCAGAGGAGCTAACACGTGGGTCATTTTGTAATTTGACACTGGCAAATAAACTATGTGCTGTCCTAGCCCTTGCTCTCTCTCTCTCTCTCTCTCTCTCTCTCTCTCTCTCTCTCTCTTTCTCTCTCTCTCTATCTCTCTCATAGCTAGAGAGGCAGAAATTGGAAGATGAAAGGAGAGAGATTAGGCTTGAAGGAACAGTGGGTGTTGTCAGAGGTAATCTGAAGTGCATTTGATTTCTCAAAGCCCTCGCAGCACCTCCCCCCGGTGATTTACCTGCTAAGCCCCCCAACCTTAACACTTCAACCTCCCCTCATGGGACACAGAGCACTATTCATGTGCAAATAGTGTCATGTCATTTTCAAAATGAAAGCCCTAAGTGAAGGAAGTGACAACTTAGTAAGTTCTGAGAATAGGCGGCGTGTCTGGAAACAGGCACGAAGAGCGTGTAGATTTAGGGAGGTTGACATTACGTGCTGTCAGCGTCCTGAAAGAGAAACGGGGAGAAAAGAGTGCAGATCTCTTCTCCTCCGCAAGCTTCATTGTGCCTCAGCTAAACCTTGGGAGGGAGGATTCTCGCCCCCTCTAGCAGCTTAGATTCCTTTACAGATTACCATGGCAGGTTCTCATAGAACACCGAAATAGCTTTATCTCGCTCCTGCAATTAGAACCATCTACATTTATATCTCGTTTCAGGTCACGCTTCTAAACTTTAGCAATCGTGTAACGTTTACATTTTAAAGAAAGGATTTCATTTTTTCTTTTCTTAAGTGGCACAAGAAGACGAATCAATGCATATATCTTATTCAGCTTACTTGACAGCAGACTGTTTGCGCCTCATATGCTTTCAAATCCAACAATTCTATTATAGGATTTTTCTTTGGTTGTTCACACATGAATTTCAAGGGAACTTGTTCTCAGCCATCAGATTAGTCATGTTTGATGATGTGACGTTAAGGATTTCAGTTAGTGATGCTGAACACATTCTGGGTGTGTGCGCTTCAGTCTCAGGTAGAATGGACCATAAATCGCTTTATTTTTCTCTCTCTGCTGGCTGCTGATTTGCTACATAAACGTGCATGTAAATTGGTAATAGGCGGAGTTTCACACAAATTTTCCATTATCTTGAATCAATCCGTTCATTAATCAAAAAGAAATGTATAATTCCTCTTCGCCGTCTGCAGCTGTAAGTGTTGCGTGAGGGGTTATAGGCCATCTTCCACCGAGCCTCTCGGCCAATGGGCTGTCACAAGCATCTCACGCCTGGTAATTGGGTATTTATCTGATTGATTGTGAAAAGCTCTGTGGCAGCCTATCTGACACAATTATCAGGGAGAATTCAATGTCTGTCTCCCCCACCCTCAGCAGGACAATAGCCGGACGGAGAGCCCACTGTGTTATGAATGAGAAAATGGAAAAACATGAAAAAAACCATAGAGTTAGAAGGATAAAAGCATACTTGCCCTCTGTTGTCCAGTTAGGGGCAAACGTTCCTGTCATCACTGTATGCAAATTGCACAATTGTGAGGGACACAATGCATAATTCTATCAGCCTGCCACAACACTAGGAAGAAATAGGGCGTGATAAGGGAGTGTGTTAGCCCACGGCGTCGATCTGATAGGGCCACGTGCTCACGCTCCTCTAATTCGCTGCCCAGGAAACACTTGGAAAGAGAGGGCGAGAGTGTTTACTCAGTGTGCTGGATGATAAGAAAGGGGGAATAAATATTCCAATTCACAGTCCTAGAGCTTCTTCCTTCGCAGTGAGCAAAATGTGTGTGTGTGTGTGTGTGTGTGAGTGTGTGTGTGTCACAGTTGCTGGACAGAGGGAAGAGGCAGTCAACTCAAGATTTTCAGTCTTTAACATGAAGTGATACTTTCCATGAGAAATGTTTTTTGTTGTTTTTTTTTCACAGATCAACAAGCTTGTTAAGACACAAATGTTGACAGATTATTAATTTCACTCGGATGCACAGTCAGTTACCATAGTTACCCCATGCTCATGTTTTCAGGGGTGCATGGGCTGACACTTCATAAACTAAATTGAAAGTGCATGTATGCATATAAACTGGTGTGCAATCATGTATAATATAGTCGAATATTAGACAACCCATAGAAGACTAATATCAGTGGGGCTGTGATGGATTCAGCCCTGTTCTGCCTTTATGTGTGGCAGATTAATAAGTTGCTGCACCTGTAGCTGTTCTGAATAAAACCTGGGAGGTAATTCATTGGATGCTGGTCCTGAGGTAGGGCCAGGAAGTGTTGTCATGAGAACCGTGCAGAATAAATCACCAGCTATATCATGGTAGCTCTTCCAGTCAAATATTTCCATGTTGCACTCTGCTGTTGGCACGCAGCTGTGCTTGCTAAGACTTGTATTCTGACCCGCAGCATCTCAGGACTGAGCAATGAATTGTTGTTATTATTAGCCTTTCTGATGTTGGTAACTGATGCTGTGGGCGTTTGCACAGAAGACCTGCACGCATTAGCTAACTGAAATCATTTTCATCGAAATAACACATAAAGCGCTCACCTGTGCACTTGTATTAGTTAGTTGGCGATTCGTCGCACAGCCGTGCGAAGGTCTGATGCTTTGTCGATGTCTCCTGACCCGTCGCGCTTTGCTTTTGAATCGGATTGTGAATGGACGTGTCTCCGTTTTCCTGTTCCCAGATGAGACGAGGAGGAGAGGGGACCCCGGGGATGCAAGCCCAGTAAACATCATGCGGTTCGCATGGTCGAGGGTCACGGCCTTCATCATCGTTACATTACTGCGGTGTGGGCACTCAGAAGTGGTGGAGCACTCTTTTGTCCCAGGTGAGAGTGAGTGCTTTGTTGTTTCATTAATTTAACCCCAGAGGGCACATCTAGAACATAATCCTGCAAGTGTCCAATGACACCCTCCACTAGCCACTACAACTAATTTGAACAAAGTCTTTCTCTAAACATTCCTGCACAAGTATTCCTGCCGGCTATAATTGAGCTGTGGTACTCTAAACAAGATCGTTTTTATAGTTCTCCTGTAATCAGACTAATGGTGGCTATGTCCTCTGGCTCATTTAAAAAAAAAAACTTTTCTCCATGTTACTCTGGTCTTAAGTGCTTCAACGTCTTCTCAGATCTGTTTGTGTTACTGACACCATTTAAGGAGAAATCAAAGGTTTAGCTTCTCAGTCTTATTTATAGAAGCACAGTCAGTGAACGTAAAGTGGCTGATGACCTGCTCAGTTCTCTGGTAGCTGGGTGTCGTTGGAAGCCTTGAATTCCAGGCAGTACAATACGACTTGGATTGACGAACTGTGGAATGAGTCTTTCTTGTGGCATGTTGTTCATTTTTGACTCACAAATATATCTCGTGCGATTGAAGAAAAAAGTCAGGGAAGGCACTCAGACAGATATTTGTGTGAGTCTGCCAACTGGGTCCTCATAAACACAATTAGATGTCTGTGAATGGGTATGTGAAAAATGTCTGTTAATGTGTGTTGTCATTAATTTTTTTTTTTTAGAATAGACATATTTGGTTCATTATAAGTGTTAAACACTTAGCTAGCTAACACCTGCATGGGAAATGCTGGTACCAGAGAGAGGGTGAACCCGGGCGTGCGAACAGAACTTGCTGACAAGCACTCTGTGCTGTCATAACTAGCCAAATATTCAACTCTAATGTAAAATATCTAGACAGCTTTAGTTTATTTGGTACTAAAGCTCGTCTCTGATTCCTAATTCAGATAACCATTATATTAAGGTTTTTAAAGATCATTACCATTTTAAAACATTGCTTTTCTAAAACCTTCCCATAATGCCCATAAACTATTGTTGAACCTATTGGAACGTAGTTCAAGTTTAAGAAGTCTGCCTCCATCAGTCTGCTTGCTATCAGTTCTTTGTTACTATCTTGATTTCTCATCTTCTTTTCACTAATTCATGGCCGACAGGGTGAAGGCTCTCTCTCTCCTTTAACACCTACTACTGCCCCTCTCCACCCCCCAGCTGCCCATCTTTTCTTGTTTACCTCCTCTCCTTCCATCTCCCCCAGTGCTCCCCAACAACCCCTCCCCATTCCTTCTCCTGCACCCAGGAAACAATTTATTTGTCTTCCGGGGCCGGCACGCGCCCCGCTCGCCGGGTTTGATGTTCTCGGCGGGTGTGTTGGTGTGGGCGGTAATAATTTCCGCCAGGCGCGGCCTCTCCGGGCTCTGTGTCGGCTCCTGCGCGGATACGCCAATAACTCGGGTTCCATATAGCGATGCTAATGATGGAGGCTGAACGCGGCTTCCACCCCAGTTCCCTCGGCCTGATGGGAAACCGCATTATGGGCCACTGAGCCGCAAACCAGCGTTCCTGCTGAAACCCAGGCCTGCTAAGGCACCGTTGTGTATGGTACTGCATTTTGGTACAAGAATGGAAAGTATGGAAATAGGAATTATTTTAAGGAGCAAACAAAATCAGTGACTTAAAACAGTGAAGTGTAGCAGTGCATGAACAGATATGACGGACTGTACCAGTTTTAATGAGGCATCTGTATAATTTAAGTGCTGAAAGTTGTATGTAAAGGCACTACTGTGCAAGAATATGAGAATAGCTTTGAAAAATAATGTGCTCTGAGTTTGTGAACAGCTACTGCAGCCATAGTCTAGGGGTTTTAACCAAACCGTCACCATATATCTGCCATGTTTGAACACATTCTTCCACTCTGTGATTTGATTTCTCTTGATAGCACGGAGTAGCTGAATTAGCTCGGCTGTCTGCAGCGTCTTCATCGAAACCAGGGCTCTGGGTTTCATGACATCATCACTTGGATGGGGATTGTGGTTATTGAATGGAGACTCGGGTTGCAGGCAGGTCAAACTCTTGAGATGCACCACCTTCCCCTCATCACAGACTATTTCCTGCCTGGCGGGGTTTTCAATCGGCAGATTGCTTAATCGAATGGGGAGCTTTTATCGAAGCATATGGGAAACGTCCTGTGGAGTAGCCGGCGCGGTGAGTAGCTGAACTTTTGATTTCGAGGTCGTGTGAGCGGAGATCGTTCCACACCGTCCGCTGACCCGGCGCTGGTTTACCTCTCCGCCCGCACGCTAAAATGGAGCCGTCGCTCCTTCCAGCAGGACGCGGCACTCTTGGAACCGTTTCATCGCTCACACCTCGGTGACGGCAGCGCTATGATCTGCACACGTCCCCCCCCACCCCGCCACCTACACGCACTCCGTCAGAGCCCAACCTGCGGTGATTAAATACGGGGTTAGTACAGCACTATAGGAATATTGAATTAAGCCGAGGGCCACTATGACCTTTTTTCGAAATTACAAAGCCAATTGCGTGAGACGGCAGAGGAGTTTAATAACAGGTGGTGGCGGGACACAGCCTGAAGGGTAATGGATTCCCTTCGGCCGCATACTGCTGACGACACTTCTTATAAACGTTACTCACTCTCTGCAGTGCTTTAGGGCGTATCTCTCAGCTGTCGGTCACGGGGTCGCTCTGTAGTCACATCTGCGGGTTTGCCTGAAATTAATATATAGATCCACATGTGATTGATTTATGTAATGATAATTATGCACAGTGATACAGTGGCGCCATGTTAATGATGGCGTGCCTGTGTGGCGGCAAAGTGTTCTGAACGCTGGTAATGATCACGGGTCGGTTGACTGAATCGAGGCCGCGTGCAACCTGCTTGTCATCAGGGATCGTTGTCTCTCGTTGCAGTAAAATGGCCTCCACCGTGATGCACAGAAGCTCAGATGCACTGCCTAACCATCAGAATTCAGCCAGATGTTAAATTGCCTTGCAGCAACTTATTTTATCCAGTATGTACTTTTGGCTTGGCACAAGCTAAATGTTTTCCCTACAACCCTTTTAAAAATCAAACCTCTTACACCGTCAACAGAGCCAGTGGAGGTTCAGCTTTGGCCAAATACATCTTAAGCATTCATGCTACGTCTGCCAAAGTGAAGGGGGATCTAACTGCTGCTGTCCTGGTCTTGGCGCGTGGAGAAGGAACGAGATGAGAAAGAGTTGCTCGATGTAGGCAACTCTGCCTTCGGTAAGGGCCTCCCAGCACGAGCCCTTCAATATCTCACCTCACAACCCGCTGCAAATTGCCCTGTAATGGTGTCTGTTCGAGAAACGCCAGGTTCACTCCAGCTCTCTTTTGTTTGTTTGTTTTCTCCGAAGGAGACGTAGAGCTCTGTTCAGGTTGCGCGTCTCGGTTATTGGAGGAAAGGAAAGGAACAACACGCTCGATTGCAAATTAGCTTCGAAACATCAAGAGTTGTACAATTGGTATTGACCAAAAAAAACAGCCGCCTCTCCTCGGTACAGGACCCTAATTAAGATCGGTCACATGACTTGTGGGGTTGGGGTTGTTTCGGTGGAACATTTGGTAATTAATACACGCTCTGTTATAAACCTCGTTCAAATCTCAGCGGCTCCCATTACGCAACGCGGGACGTTGTCATTCCACACACGTACCCCTGTGGTAATCATTCCTCCATCTCTGGATTTTATTTTGTCTCAGGATAACCATATCGTGTAAAGTGCTATGCGATAGTTCTTTGTCCTCCAGCTTACGGGGAGATGATTTCCCTCTCTGTCTCCCAGCTCAGAGGACGTTTACGACATTAGCAGACTGCCCAAAGCCAGCCGTCTTCACCTTACTCTTAATAACAGGTGGCCACTTCTAATGTAATGTTCTGGCTTATTAGCGGTTTTAACAGACAAATAACGCACAACGCGTCTAAAAAGATGTTGTGAAGTACCTGAGGGGAATTCACGTGGAGGCCTTTCACCGAGAACTGTTAGAGACAGCTGAACATCCATTACATTTAAAATGGCTGACAGCACAAATAAATGTTTATCTCCCACATGCTACAGCTATTCAGTGGACTCCTAATAACTTTCTTCACAGTTTATGAAAAAATGCTTGGTATGCATTATCCATTTCTAATGACACTCATCAAATGAGAAAAGTTTTTATTGTAACTTACATTTTTGCAAGCACACGGGCCTGTATATTAATAAAGCGTCTCTCTCTAATAATAAAGAGAATCTCTAATCATTTTATATCACCATCACGTTATATTAATGTAATATACTGAGAAAGTGTATATATTCCGTATATATTTAGTGTATATGTGTTCACTGTTATTCAGTATATTGCACTGTAAATTATGGTATAATTGCACTATAACAGTCATGTTGCAATGCAAGGTGTTAGACAAGATTTTTATACTTATAGCCAAAATACAAATCGAAGTCACATCCCAATTTTCAATTAGTTATCAAATATGTATCTTGGCCGGGAAGAATCTTCAAATCGTTGTTTTTGAAGTTTTGATGTGGTCAGAGTGCAGGTACCGCACCAGTCCTCCCAGTTCCCCATTGTGCACTGGATGGAAGTAATCTCCAGGTGTGAGATGACATACCCCAGTCCCAGCGTGGCGGATCAGGGCACAGCGGTGGCAGCTGCTCGGGGTCGGAGGTTCAGCCCCGCGTGACTTCGTTTCCACCCTTCCCCAACCTCCATTACCACCCCGCCGGCATCCTGCAGTGAACAACCCCCCCCCCCCTCTCGTCCCACCTTATGCACTTATATACCTGCCACAAACGCGCTACACAAGTGGCAGGCTTCGCCCTCTGAGATACACACAAGACTAGGTGGTTTAGAACACACAGCAGTACTTCATTTAATGCATAAATACGGCATGTAAACCGAGGGCACTTCAAAAGGACAGGAAGTAATTGGAATTCACATTGCTTTTCTGATTAATAAGCTGTTGAGAATTTCACAAGTCAAATCCCCAGTCATGTCGGAACTCATTAAGAGTTACTTGTTGGCCTGGGGAAACCTTTCCATTTTCCTTCGGTTAATATTCATTGTTTCAGGCAGAGGTCCCGTCTCAGACAGCGATATAAAGAGCTCCTGCTCCTCACGGGCTTCGTGGATCTCACCTTTTCAAGGACCTTTTTTTTTCCCTTTGCAGCTGGTCTGGATGAGGGTGTGTGCCGTGCAAATGGTGAGGAGACGGGTGTGGTGCTCAGACTGAACAGGTGCATGATTGGAAATCCATGCTGCAACGTGCCGTGGGGAAGAATGAGCGGAGCTGAGCTTCCTGTCTTCCCTAGCCGCACTTCCTTTCTAAACCTGCAGCTTTGGAGCGCTCCAATGATTTGTGCGTGTGTGTGCGTGTGTGTGTGTGTGTGTGTGTGTGTATTTGTAACAGGTAAATGATGACTGCCTGCAGAGAGCACCCAGTGTTCGCTTTTATGTTCATTTTTTCTGTTGTTTTCCCTCTTTACGCTCTTTGTAATAACGTAAAGTCGGTTTGGTGCTGCAGAATGTGCTGCGTGTTAAGACAAAGCGTTCGTGTGATGATGAACGCTCGGTCTTTCCGCATATTGCGATAGGGGCGCAGGGAACGTCTGCATCACCTGTCACTGATTGCAGGATCAAAATTCAGGTCTTGTCATAGCCGGAGCACAGATCCTGTTAGAGCGCAGCGGCACGGGGAAGAAGTGCCCTCGGCAGCCCCATGAAAGCCCTTGAAATGTGGCATTTAGCACTGCTTTTGAACCTATTGAATTGGCCTTCCTTTTCACTCAGGAGAGATATCGGAGATCCTCTAGGTAGTGTCGACGCCTCTTTCAGAAAGAGAGGCGGTTTCGGTCCTTTCATTCGTCTGTCAGCGGCTCGGCAAACTCCGGATCCCGAGGTGAAGTTGCCGGCGCTTTACGTGAGAACGGGGGGTGCAGGACGAAGGGCGCAGGCCTAAACTAGCAACCCTCGACGTCAAACGAGCGACCCTTGACCTCAAAAGGGCGACCCTTGACCTCAAACCAGTGACCCTTGGCCTCTTTGTCTCCGCTACCTTTTCAGCCACATCGCTGAGAGCTGCATACCATGTCTGCAGGAGGGATTAGCAAGACCGAGCGGGACCTCTGTCCCTTCTGGTCACCGGCGGGACAGATGCTGAATGTCCTCCCGTGCGGGTCGGGGTCCTACAGGGGAACAGAACCAGAACGGAGCAGATAGAGTAGAGGCCTGCATGTCTGCAATGGCCCATGGCGTGCTTGCATTAGCATTAGGGTTTGCGCAAACGTAGCTTAGCTCGGGGCAGCTTAGGTGAGCATATGACACGTTTGAGGAGCTGAGGAGCCTCCTTGGTGTTTGTGTGCTGTCCTATCACCCAGGGCTGGTTAGTGATTCATAGATGCATCACCTCTTTTTCTCCCTCTTATATTGCCCTTTTATTCCTGCGCTCTGGTTGTCAGTATGCCGCGCAGAGCGTCCCAGAGCCGACGATCAAGTCGCTTATTGCTTTGTGGAGCTCAAACACAACTGCCACCGTGCTAACAAAGCCCTGCGCCTACATCTCTTTGCGTACAGAATACAAAGATTGGATTAACCAGTTATTCCAGAATGCCCTAAACTCCCCTGACAGTAAATTGACCATCAGGACATCCTCTCTCTCTCTCTCTCTCTCTCTCTCTCTCTCTAAACTTAATCGCCCTGCCACTTAATCAACTACATAAATCGGCCTTCCCCTTGATATATATAAAAAGCTGAATCATGCATCTTAAAAGTTATTCAATGGCATTGAGAAGGCGAACCAACTTTTCCATTGTCCCTCCGAGCAGCGGCGGAGGGGCAGAACCTCGCGGTTCTGCGGGCCTGTTTAGCATTCTCCGCCGCTCTTTAGTATACAGAAAGATAGTCTTTGGCTTGGAATCGAAATGGCTTTTAGGAAATGAAAAACAGGCCGGGCATTATCCCCCTTCATCAGTCTTGTGCTGCTGTCTGCTCCGTGGCCTTATCTGTGCTGGCGCTGTTGTGTGGAGTCACTTCTTGTCATAAGACGAGGTTTTGGGGACTTTACAGAAAGAGAGGATTACTTTCAATAACATTTTTCATCTGACCAAAGTAATAATGGCGGAGAGCTACAAATATGTTTCTTACCGTTTAATATCCAATAGTGTTTGAAGGACTTTGATCTTACGTGTGGCGTTTGCATTTGTTCAGAGTGTCGTCTTCGGAAGTGGATTTTAAACAAATTTTTGTACCCGGGCTTTTCTGTTTGTTTTTCAAACTTTAGGAAATATCTGTCATACTGTTGTTTTGGCTCTGGACTCTGAGCTCGTTCTGTCTGCGGCCCAAGAACTGGCAGGTGTTTTCGGGCAGGTGAACCGGTGGTTCTCCCGTTATAACCGAATCATGTTTATGCAAAAGCTTGATAAAGGCCTGAGTCTGCTTCATGCCAGCAACCTGCTTAGATGAACAAATATTACCTCACTCATCCGATGAAGCTCATCTGTCCTACATCAACCGTGTAGTGCGGCCTCTTGGGTCCTGAGGTTCCTGCGATGGGGAGCAGGGTCTGGGGACAGGTGCATACGCCACGCTGTCTGGCTAATAAACTGCGTTTACAGCCCCAGCCGGGCGGCTAGAGTAGGCATTGCGAGCAGTAATTAAGGTGCTACCGGGACACAGAGCGTAGGCTTGCCTGATCAATTACTTCAATTTATGCACATTAAAACACTATCACACACCACCTCTAAGTGCCCGAATCTCGTTTGATGTCTTTCAGATGCAAACGCACACGAGCCGAGCACCGGCGCGAATATCGACCGGGCCGCGCGAACGCTGTCCTCGTGCGCTGACGGTTCTTTCTCAGTAAATCCTGATGAAAAGCAGCGTTGAGCTGTGGGTCGCTTTTATAAGGGCAATTAGAACCAAGGGGGATGTGAGAAACAGCGGACTACGGGTTCTGGCAGACAGACCCAACGGGCCCCATTACGGAACCTCTCGCGATGTGAATGCCAGGATGACACCGGCTTTGTCATGCTGTAGGCGTGCTGAGGGTGGAGGAGCAGTTTGGGTGGAGGATGGGATGGAGGTGCAGTGCTGATGGGTGCAGAACGGAGCCGATAGCTCGCTGGCACACAGCCCAAACCCAGACAGCTCAAGGATGCGCAGAGGACACTGGGTATTGTAGTGCGGCGGCTGGGACGGGATACCTGACGTGGCAGGGGGGGGGGGGAAAGAGGGGGGTTAAAGGTCACAGAGGTGCAATTTGGGAACCATGAAAGGAGCTTTTGATGCAGCCTATGCATGCATAATGGGACCCTGTGATGATGAAGATGATGATGATGATGATGATGATGATTTTATGATTATATATCGGTCTTTCTTGGCAGACCATACAACGAGCGTCACGTGTCTCGTCCTGAGTCAGGTGGACATATGTGAAACAGCAGAGTCCACCTCTCACTTGTGTCAGAGATCCTCTTCCGTCCATCTGCCGTTTGGACAACTGTCTCCCCGCTGTCTCCCCGACAGGACCTGCGAGTGCATGTGTGAGTGCGTGGGTGTGAAACAGAGACGTGGGCCAATGGAGTGAGATGCCAGAGAAAGTGCGTCCGCACAACAGCTGACGCCTCACGTCCTGGCCACGTGCTTCACAACTCTTCTGGAATATACGATACTTTAAAGTTCCCAGCATGGATTTAAATTTCTTTTCCATTGTGCTGTTTTTTTAAGCACCACAACCTTCTGCCTTTCATGTCACCAGATGGCAGTGAATTAGGAGTTACCGGTTTCTGTAGCGGTGAAGTGAGATTGTTCTCTTTGCTGGCTGCTGTGTGTCAGATTCTCGCTCATCCTCACCCAACGGTTGCCACTCACACGACTCGCGGCCACTTTCGTCCTGCCTGTGGCTGAGGGGCCAGTCCTGTCAGCGCAGTTACAGGGAAGTGTGCAAAGAACTGTTCGTTTCAGGGTTGAAAGCCAAAATGACTCTCGATAGCCCGTCTTTACTCTACACATAGAACGCGTTCTACCTCTCCCGCGCAAACACTCAAACACAGCATGAAATCATGGCTGCTGGGTAATAACGCGGAGGAGAGTTCTCCAGGGCCTCTGATGGGCCCCTCCTGGTTTCACACGGCATCAGATAAACCTGGGAGGGCTGGAGAAGCCACGCATCGATTAGACACTTGAGTCTTTGTCCCCAGAGGACATTCGATCGGCCGCCGTGGCTTGTGGGCAGTGGGGGAGGGGCAGGGAGAAGGCTCCGCCTCCCTCGCTATCGGACAAGGAGCTGCTGCCTATTGTCCATCAGCTCATTAATCATTTTTGTCATCTGGGTGTCATTCAGCCTGATGAGCTACGTACACTGTCAACTGAGACTCCCCCCTGATGCTTCTGGACACACACACACACACACACACACACACACGTATGGCTAAAGCAGACACACGCACACGTATACAGGCCAGAAACCTTTACATGCTTCCCAGCTGCTACTGAGTCCATCCGTTCATCAGTCTATCAGTCCATCAGACAGTCGGTCAGTTTGAGTATCATTCAGACAGTGAGTCTGTCAAACAGTCGGCTAGACCATCATTCAGACGGTCAGTCAGTAGTGGGTTGAATGCTGGTTGTGTCTGAATCTGACAGTGTAGATGGAGCTCAGAGTTCCTCATATAGATGTACACAAAGCATGAGCGCTAGACTTCAGTGGTCACGCGGTATCACTTCTACCTTACGGTCTCCTCAGCACTCCAGCGCTTGTTCAGCAATCTCAGCAGATCCCTACGGGCGTCTGGCAGTCCAACCGTGCAAACTCGTAAATACACTGGTGAGTTTTGTCCATTCTTAGCTTCTCCGTGGGCGGGTTGCTGGTTGGCTCTCCTCACCTGGCCGCACACATGCACCCCCCCCCCCCCCACCTGCCTGGCTCTACCGTTGAAGGTCTCTCGTTGGGGGTGTTTCGGAGTGGTTGATCCTCCCCCTCACCTCCCTTGTGCCTCCTGCCACGTGTCTCTGTCTTTGTGTAAGCTCAGCAGGGGACGTGGGAGCGCGGGGCAGCTTTAGCGTTAGTTTTAGCTTTGGGCTTCGGGTATCTGTGTGTTTGAAAAGTACACATGCGATTAAACCTCTGAGAAGATTTTTTCTTCTTTCCTAAGTGCCGATCGACCACTGTATGCGTGCGCCTATGTATATGTGTGTGGTTGTGTGGGCATGTGTACATGTGTCTGTGAGCGTGCATGTGTGTGTGTGTGTGTGTGTCCAGCTGCTATGGTGCAGAAGCATCATGGTTTCGCTCTCATCATGACACTGCTGACTCTACACATGTCAGGGAGTCAAGGTTACTCGCCTGTCCTCCGCCATGACACTCGGCCGAGGCCTCTCCAGCACAACATTACTAATTCATCCACACTATTTATTTATCTAATTGCTTTTTACTCCTTGACCAGTAAGTGGTAATATGGCGTCCCTCAGAGACCCGGGGATCAATACGAGGTCGGTGCTGTGGGTCTGCTGGTCCCGATACGTCTGACCCGAGCGCTCGAGCAGGTGCCCACGGCGATACGCACGCCTCCACGTGTGCCGTGAGCCGTCGCGGCCCCGTAACACGCGGGACCCTACTCAACGTCTCGCCCCGCTTTGACGAGACTGTCTCGCTCGCTCCCAGAGTCCCGCTGCTCGGCATCGATCCGCCGTCAGTCAGCGGGATGCTTTCAGCCTCTCTTCAAAAGAGAGGTGTGCGTCTGGAGGACTGGAATGAACGATTGATCGGGGA
Organism: Brachyhypopomus gauderio; assembly: GCF_052324685.1. Classification (NCBI taxonomy): domain Eukaryota; kingdom Metazoa; phylum Chordata; class Actinopteri; order Gymnotiformes; family Hypopomidae; genus Brachyhypopomus; species Brachyhypopomus gauderio. The sequence continues at coordinate 7,610,673 of NC_135226.1, forward strand.
TGGAGGGAGGGTGGCATTGATCAGCACCAGTCTTTCTCTCTACCTATTCACAGATGGCGTGACATCACTAGCCCATGATGAATCCATGGTCTGCAGTGTTCCAATACTGATTAAGCCGTGGGAGTTTTTTTTTGTTGTGTGTTTGTAAATTTGTTACACAAATGAATATACTCCCTGAAGTCTCTTTTAGATTCAGTTCAGATTCCATTAAAACTAAGATTACGCCTGTGCACCTAAACACATTCATTATTGACACAGTGCCGGTGTATAATAAAATTAAATTCCCAATTATAAAAAATAGCTATTAACTTTTTTTTCCATGTAAACAAGTTTCTGACCTTTACCCCGTCCTTTGGCCTTGTGCTCGACCACATTCTTTACATCCACTGTGTGACGTGACATGTTGACTCACGGGTGCCAACAGCAAAGGGCGTTTAGCCTGCGGTTACACATCATCACCGTCCAAACCGATGCGTGATTCAGCCTTGCGTGCGTGTGAGAGAGTGTGTATGCGACCTTCAAGACAGACTGCTAAATGAGCGTGATGGAGAAACTGCCGTAGATGTTTTTAAAGCAGCTGTTGAGGTGGTGCTTCAGTGTGTGTGTGTGTGTGAGAGAGTGAATAATACCTGACTTCAGTGCCCCTGTCTTTTGTTCTTCATCATACTCTCATCAGTTCAAATGTGCCTTTTTTTTACCCTAAGGGGCTTCTAGGAGCCTGGGCTTTGAAGGCGGAGGGTGACAGGGGGCAATTCAAGCCATGAATAACTGAACAAAGATCTGTCAGTTTGGAAGAGCAGTTTGCCTCCCCTTCAGGTGTCTGTACGCCATTATGCCATTTTAAACTGATCTCCCAATCTGGACCCTTCGGTTAAACACGGCTCCGCCCCCGTGTCGAGAGCAGGTAATTAAGGCTGCCATGGAGCAGACAGGTGCTCGCTCCCGGAGACCCGCCAAGCTCCGCTCTGTCCCCAGATGCCCCATTAGGGAGCTGGGAAGCCTGGAGAAAGCTGAGCCTCGTGTGGACCCAGAACTCCAACCTCCACCTCCCCCTCCACCCTGTGGAAGGAGCTGCATCCATACCATTAACCCCAGTGCCCACAGATACCTGCAGAGCCCAGACCGTGTTTGTGTGTGTGTGTGTGTGTGAGTCAACAATATGACTTTTCGTTGTTTTATATCTTTAATGAGCATATGGGGTCAAGTCTTCATCCAGGAAAAGAGTCATGGATCGCACTGAAACTGTTTCATGCCTTCATGAGGTGTTCGCTTCCAGTGATGTCAGAATGCTTTAGATATATGTAACCAATATAGTGAACTCCTATCCTGTGCTGATGTAGTGAAGATGAAGATAGCATGAAGGTAGTGAGATATTTCGGTACAGTGTTACTGGGCAGGGGTGGGTTTCCCGAAACGTTCGTAACGCTAAGTACTTCTTAACCTCGTACGTTTCATACGAGGTTACGAAATACTTGGCGCTACGAACGTTTCGGGAAACCCACCCCTGTTCTGTAGTAAAAAGACTGTAATCTCAAGGCAGTGCCTTCAGATGATCATTTAGTAAATCTCCGTGTAGAAGGCAGGAGGAGCTCGTGGCCGTGAGCCACAGGCGTGTGCGTGATAGATGTAGCTCCGCTCTTCCGTACTGGAGCCCTTCTGAGGCTGTAAAACCTCGCGGCATGACGAACCCACCACTCCACTGTCTCGCTTACACGCTTACTCAGTGCTTTTACATCCGCCGTAACTCATGTCCCCCTCTCTCTCTCTCTCTCTCTCTCTCTCTATCTCTCTCTCTCCCCATCTGGGACTGCAGAAGGCTGATGGTAAGCAATAGTAGTGTTCATACTTCCCATCTGTTCGTCTGACTGCTGTTTGTCCAGACAGCTCGCCGCTGACCACATACACTGAGGGCATCGTGTCTGCCCCTCCCCCCTGCTCCGCCCCACTCTCCCCCTGCTCCGCCCCACTCTCCCCCTGCTCCGCCCCTCTCCCTCCTGCTCCACCCCACTCTCCCTTGCTCCGCCCCTCTCCTCCTGCTCCAGACGAGGCAGCACAGGACAGGGCCTCCCAGTTTCCTTTGGGATTCTCCCCAACGCAGGCCCTCGAGGAACACAGCAGCTCGGGATGTAAAACCATCACCTGCATCCACACTCCAGTTTTGCATACATTTGCATATTCAGAAGCCCTCTGCATCTTCATCTAGTGCAGTTAAATTTATGTTTAACATGGTACACAAAGAATGCTCTGTGATATGTCATTGCAGCAGTAATAATACTGCAATATAATTATACGGCATTGTGTAAATGTGCAAAAAACTAAAATTTTATTTGATTACAGAGCTGCTGTCAGTGTCTTTGGTGAAACCCTTTAGGGAACATGTGTTAGGGTACCATGTTAGCTTACTATGTAATGTTAGCTTACCATGTTCCCCATAGAACTTCTCCATAGTGTGGGCGGGGTGGTCTGGGTCGTGCCCGTTTCCAATCACAATTACTGCTGTCTTTTTTTTAAAAACACAATTACAATCAGCACCATGAGAAGTATAATTGTACATCTTCTTAAATGCCAAAACATACTCTGATAAAATTTTCACCCATTCTGGGCTACCTCATCTCTTAAAATAAAATTATATTCAGCAGGCTGTGGCGTAAAATGCAGAGTCTGAACCGGTGTACACTTTGTAGCCCTTTGCAACCGTGCTGGTGTATTGTGACCCAATGACTCTATTAAATGCTTCACAAGAAGGCGAGGGGTGTGTCTGAAAAGTAATGGTGAAAAATGAGCTCCATCTCCGACCCTTCCTGAAAGGTCCTGATTTTGGACGCTGCCCCACCCGCAGCCTGACGACCGCTTAATGAAGGTGGGGGGAGGAGTCGCCCCTGCCGGCCCCGCCCCCCCAACATTCACACTCCCCAGAGCCGACGTAGAAGCGATGTGCAAGACGCCATCTCATTTGCATAATTTCAAGTTAGGGTTCTGGCAACGGTAATAAAGAGTTATGATAAAACTGTCATTAGGTCCCGGGGAAGGCAGGAGTGACGAATGCGTGGAGATTAATTCCCCTTCACTCTCCGCACCGCTAAAATGCCAGGGGAGTGGATTTAATGAGTTCATCCTCGCCATGGATACTGCAGCCCTTTGGCCATGCAACGCCGCCCACCCGACTCCGGGACCGGTAGGGTCCGCCTCCAGGTCCCGCCTCCATGTCCCGCCCCTTTCCTCCGCTCACGGTCGTATACTAGACCGTCTAGATTAAGTGTTTAAGGAGCCAGAAATGGTGAACAGTAGTTCTCGTTCTGCTCCGCTGCGCTTACGAGAAACCACCGTCTATTTTTATTGACTTTGCCGCGTTTGCTTTTATACCTTTAAATACGCCCCAGCCAGCGAAATATTTCCCCTAGATCTTTAAGGACTTTTCCAAACGTCGTTTTCAAGAGGTGGGGGTGCTTTTCCCTCAGCCTAGTGGACCCTCCTGCTTTCTGTAGAAACCCCCTTCACAGATACAGGCTGACAAACCTCTGCTCGTCCTGGGTGGAAACCTCAGGAGAAGCTGTTGGCGTCTGGCCTGCCCTGGACTGGCTCAATCACAGCGCCATATGTTCAGCACTGGCTGCGGACCCTGGAAAAGTGGACCCACAGTTCTCTGCTGCTTCTGCCCCAGAAGCCCCTACAGAACAGCGCCACCCCCTTACAGACCGTGTATTGATGGCTTTCTGCAAAGAACAGAGATTCAGTAAAACAACCGTGCCTAAACTAGCCTCGGTTCTCTCAATTAAACCACATTAATGAATGTTCTGTTTCATCCTGGCATTTCGTCCTCTTTAAATACCTTATATAATTCAAGCCAATAACACGGCATCCATTATGACTCCTCCTCATCCTCACGGCTACGACGAGGAAGCTCCAGGCACCCGATCCGATTATTAGCACGGCTCCACTCTTGCGTCCTACAGTGACGTCGTGTTCGGCCCTGCACCCGGTGTCCAAGAACTCGTGCCGAACGCCGTGACCTTAGGAGAACGTGGCAGCCAATGGCGAGCAGGCACCTCAATGCTTAGATGCTACAATAGCTGCAAAAGCCCATTTGCAATCACTCTCACGCTGCTGGATTAAGGATCAACACTGGGGGAACGGAGTTTACGTTTAAAGTTTCATCCCGTCAGACTTGTATCCTCATTTTATGGGTTATTGTATTTTCCCAGAGCTTAAATATTCGTGTGATCTGGCAACCAGTTATGGGATATGGAGGGATTGTGCAGCTCCCTACTCTAAAACTATTGTATGGGACATGAGCGGAATTATTAATGGTCTTGCGGCTGAAGAGCGGGACAGTGGACATTTATGGAAAATCTGAAACTGAATTAAGTGTGTATGTGGGTGTGTGTGTGTGAGGGAGGGAGAAATAGACAGTTGAAGGGCTTTGTCAGTCACTATACCTTATGATAATAATTTAAGAGTATTCTGAAATGAGATACATTATCATACTAATAAAAAATGTATCTTGCTTCTTGTGTGTGTGTGTGTGTGTGTGTGTGTGTGTGTTTGTGTGAGACTCCAGCTCCAGGCCTGCTTTCTTTGTCCTACGGCCGCTACGATGGCGTCTCTGACGCGTGTCCTCTCCGGTTCTGATCTGTTTCACCACCGACAGAACTTTGACAGCTTTATTGAGGCCATGTCAGTTTGCAGAGAATGTCACACTGACCACAGCACCAGATCCATATCTAAGAGGCAGAACAGAGCAAACACAATAGTGCAGAATCAATGTGGCTTTCACATCCCATCATACATCAGCTAGATATAAACTAACTTTCTCCCTTCTGCCTGCCAGACCCGGTGGAGCCCAAAGGCATTAAACACTACAGTAGTTTCTGTTCCTCTGAGGTCATTTGTTTCTACAGGACGGCACCAACATTATTAACATGTAGGTGAATCATGTGAACATATGTGTGACATGCGAAGGTGGTACATAGTATATTCCATGTAGGTGACCGATACGTATTAGTACAAACACTGTGTGCATTTTGGGGCATGGTAGGGGTAGGGGTGGGGGTAGTAGGAGTTGTAGGAGTAGGAGTAGGAGTAGGGGTGGGGGGTAGTAGTATTTGTAGGGGTAGGAGTAGGGGTAGCGGTAGGGGCAGGAGTAGGGGTAGGAGTAGGAGTAGGGGTGGGGGTAGTAGAAGTTGTAGGGGTAGGAGTAGGGGTAATAGGGGTAGGGGTGGAGGTAGGGATAGGGGTAGGAGCAGGGGTAGGGGTAGTAGGAGTGGGGGTAGGGGTAGTAGGAGTAGAGGTAGGGGTAGGAGCAGGAGTAGGGGTAGTAGGAGTGGGGGTAGGGGTAGTAGGGGTAGTAGGAGTAGAGGTAGGGGTAGTAGGAGTAGGGGTAGGGATAGGAGCAGGGGTAGGGGTAGTAGGAGTAGGGGTAGTAGGAGTAAGGGTAGGGGTAGGGGTAGTAGGAGTAGAGGTAAGGGTAGTAGGAGTAGGGGTAGGGGTAGTAGGAGTAGAGGTAGGGGTAGGGGTAGTAGGAGTAGAGGTAGGGGTAGTAGGAGTAGAGGTAGGGGTAGGGGTAGGAGCAGGGGTAGGGGTAGTAGGAGTAAGGGTAGGGGTAGTAGGAGTAGGGGTAGGGGTAGTAGGAGTAGAGGTAGGGGTAGGCGTAGTAGGAGTAGAGGTAGGGGTAGGCGTAGTAGGAGTAGAGGTAGGGGTAGAGGTAGGGGTAGGGGCAGGAGTAGGGGTAGGAGTAGGGGTAGGGGTAGTAGAAGTAGAGGTAGGGGTAGTAGGAGTAGAGGTAGGGGTAGTAGGAGTAGGGGTAGGGGTAGTAGGAGTAGAGGTAGGGGTAGGGGTAGTAGGAGTAGAGGTAGGGGTAGGGATAGTAGGAGTATAGGTAGGGGTAGGGGTAGTAGGAGTAGAGGTAGGGGTAGGAGTAGTAGGAGTAGAGGTAGGGGTAGTAGGAGTAGAGGTAGGGGTAGGGGTAGTAGGAGTAGAGGTAGGGGTAGTAGGAGTAGAGGTAGGGGTAGGGGTAGTAGGAGTAGAGGTAGGGGTAGTAGGAGTAGAGGTAGGGGTAGGGGTAGTAGGAGTAGAGGTAGGGGTAGGGGTAGTAGGAGTAGAGGTAGGGGTAGGGGTAGTAGGAGTAGAGGTAGGGGTAGTAGGAGTAGAGGTAGGGGTAGGGGTAGGGGTAGTAGGAGTAGAGGTAGGGGTAGAGGTAGTAGGAGTAGAGGTAGGGGTAGTAGGAGTGGAGGAGTGGAGGTAGGGGTAGGGGTAGTAGGAGTAGAGGTAGGGGTAGGGGTAGTAGGGGTAGAGGTAGGGGTAGTAGGGGTAGAGGTAGGGGTAGGGGTAGTAGTAGAGGTAGGGGTAGGGGTAGGGGTAGTAGGAGTAGAGGTAGGGGTAGGGGTAGGGGTAGTAGGGGTAGAGGTAGGGGTAGGGGTAGTAGGAGTAGAGGTAGGGGTGGTAGGAGTAGGGGTAGGGGTAGGGGTAGTAGGGGTAGAGGTGGGGTAGTAGGAGTAGAGGTAGGGGTAGTAGGAGTAGGGGTAGGGGTAGGGGTAGTAGGGGTAGAGGTAGGGGTAGGGGTAGTAGGAGTAGAGGTAGGGGTAGTAGGAGTAGGGGTAGGGGTAGTAGGAGTAGAGGTAGGGGTAGGGGTAGTAGGGGTAGGGGTAGGGGTAGTAGGAGTAGGGGTAGGGGTAGAGGTAGGGGTAGTAGGAGTAGAGGTAGGGGTAGGGGTAGTAGGGGTAGAGGTAGGGGTAGTAGGAGTAGAGGTAGGGGTAGGGGTAGTAGGGGTAGAGGTAGGGGTAGGGGTAGTAGGAGTAGAGGTAGGGGTAGAAGGAGTAGGGGTAGGGGTAGGGGGAGTAGGGGTAGAGGTAGGGGTAGGGGTAGTAGGAGTAGAGGTAGGGGTAGTAGGAGTAGGGGTAGGGGTAGTAGGAGTAGAGGTAGGGGTAGGGGTAGTAGGGGTAGGGGTAGGGGTAGTAGGAGTAGGGGTAGGGGTAGAGGTAGGGGTAGTAGGAGTAGAGGTAGGGGTAGGGGTAGTAGGGGTAGAGGTAGGGGTAGGGGTAGTAGGAGTAGAGGTAGGGGTGGTAGGAGTAGGGGTAGGGGTAGGGGTAGTAGGGGTAGAGGTGGGGTAGTAGGAGTAGAGGTAGGGGTAGTAGGAGTAGGGGTAGGGGTAGGGGTAGTAGGGGTAGAGGTAGGGGTAGGGGTAGTAGGAGTAGAGGTAGGGGTAGTAGGAGTAGGGGTAGGGGTAGTAGGAGTAGAGGTAGGGGTAGGGGTAGTAGGGGTAGGGGTAGGGGTAGTAGGAGTAGGGGTAGGGGTAGAGGTAGGGGTAGTAGGAGTAGAGGTAGGGGTAGGGGTAGTAGGGGTAGAGGTAGGGGTAGTAGGAGTAGAGGTAGGGGTAGGGGTAGTAGGGGTAGAGGTAGGGGTAGGGGTAGTAGGAGTAGAGGTAGGGGTAGTAGGAGTAGAGGTAGGGGTAGTGGTAGTAGGAGTAGAGGTAGGGGTAGTAGGAGTAGAGGTAGGGGTAGGGGTAGGGGTAGTAGGAGTAGAGGTAGGGGTAGAGGTAGTAGGAGTAGAGGTAGGGGTAGTAGGAGTGGAGGAGTGGAGGTAGGGGTAGGGGTAGTAGGAGTAGAGGTAGGGGTAGTAGGGGTAGAGGTAGGGGTAGGGGTAGTAGTAGAGGTAGGGGTAGGGGTAGGGGTAGTAGGAGTAGAGGTAGGGGTAGGGGTAGGGGTAGTAGGGGTAGAGGTAGGGGTAGGGGTAGTAGGAGTAGAGGTAGGGGTGGTAGGAGTAGGGGTAGGGGTAGTAGGGGTAGAGGTAGGGGTAGTAGGAGTAGGGGTAGGGGTAGGGGTAGTAGGGGTAGAGGTAGGGGTAGGGGTAGTAGGAGTAGAGGTAGGGGTAGTAGGAGTAGGGGTAGGGGTAGGGGTAGTAGGAGTAGAGGTAGGGGTAGGGGTAGTAGGGGTAGGGGTAGGGGTAGTAGGAGTAGAGGTAGGGGTAGTAGGAGTAGAGGTAGGGGTAGGGGTAGTAGGGGTAGAGGTAGGGGTAGGGGTAGTAGGAGTAGAGGTAGGGTAGGGGTAGATGTAGGGGTAGGGGTAGTAGGAGTAGAGGTAGGGGTAGGGGTAGGGGTAGTAGGGGTAGATGTAGGGGTAGGTGGGGGCAGATAACCCTTAACCTGATGAGGTGCCTTTGTCCCACTGTCCAGTCTGAAACACGGCGCCTGGCTCTGCTCAAGTGTGAATGTGACTCTCTGATGTGGTTGCTGCTTATTACCTAGTACAGGGGTGGACAGCCATGTGTGTGTGTGTGTGTGTGTGTGTGTGTGGGGGGGGGTTCAGAGCCAGACGATAACCCTCAGAAGTGGCATTTGAGACAGGGGATGGTGGCGGGTGGTCGACCTGTCTTCTCCCATCACCTCTGTGGGGGTAGATGAGGAGTACCCCCCCCCCCCCCCCCCAGACCACAGAACACAGGTGGGGCGTGTGGCGGAGGGGCACGGGGGACATAATGGAGATTCCCCAGACCCCCCCCATCCACCTGAGATAGTCTGACAGCTCCCCACAATACCCCCACCTCCCCACCCCCCAACCTTCCTCGGCCCCGTCTTTATCTGCTAATGTCTGAGAGGGAGTGGAATTCATTAATGACTAGAAAAGAGAACGTGTGTGTGTGTGTGTGTGTGTGTGTGTGTGTGTGTGTGTGTGTCTTTTCTACCTATCCTTTGTCTTGTTTTGCTTTTTATTCATCACTTTGCTACTTTGTAACATTCATCACACAGTCATCTGTTTGCCTTCTTCAAAGACCTGGCGCAGGACAGATTATTAACGCTCCTTATTGTATCTTGGCTTTAAAGAACAGGACGACCATTTTCTAAAGCTACTCTTTCATTCATGTCCAAGTATTCACCATAGAAACTTGGCACATTGGGTTACATTGGAAACCGTTCTTGGAGTAGATGGACAGACGCTGTACTGAATCCACCACTGATATGATAAGCCGTGACACACTGTTGTCTCACTTACACACTCGCTGTTGTTGTGAGATCACAAGCGTGTCCAGGAGTGAGCAATCATGACAATCTGTTTATGTACAGTAGAGCGCGTCGTCCTGGGAGCTGTGTGCGGGGCAACAGAGCCCTCCAGAGGAGAGGACGAGGAGTTCTCTTGCCCCTGCCCAGGACACCCCGTCCTTAGCTGAGACAAAGCAGGCCATGGTGGTCTTGTGTTCAGCAGTTTAAGCAACCGTGGCCCTGGTTGCCATTTTGGCCCAACAGAGACCCATCAAAGTGAGGTGAACCCCCCCCCAAACCCCCCCTCAACCCCCCATACCAACACCCCCTGAGCAGGGGTTTGGTATGGGCTCTTTTTTTGTATGCAGTAAAAATTCAATGAGATGCTTAATTACATCTTAACATGGGCTCCTACCAGCTGGCTTTACTCCCCAGCCTCTGATTAAAGGGATTAGACAAATGAAATTTAACAGCGTATTTGCATATTGCCGTGGAAGCGGCAGCAGGACACACTGAGGGACGTGGTGCTGCAGGACACACTGAGGGACGTGGTGTTGCAGGACACACTGAGGGACGTGGTGCTGCAGGATACACTGAGGGACGTGGTGCGGCAGGACACACTGAGGGACGTGGTGCTGCAGGACACACTGAGGGACGTGGTGCTGCAGGACACACTGAGGGACGTGGTGTTGCAGGACACACTGAGGGACGTGGTGCTGCAGGACACACTGAGGGACGTGGTGCTGCAGGACACACTGAGGGACGTGGTGCGGCTGGCCATGAGGACAGGGCTCTAGTCTCTTCTCTCCCTCTCTTCTCTCTCTGTGTTCTCTCTCTCTTTCCCCCTCTGACTCACTGTTCTCTCTCTCTCGCTCTCTCTCTCTCTCTATTTCCCCCTCTGACTCTCTGTTCTCTCTCTCTCTCTTTCCCCCTCCAATTCTCTCTGTTCTCTCTGTGTTCTTGCTGTCTCTAAACCTCTCACTCTCTTTCTTTTTTCTCTCTAAACCTCTCACTCTCTCTCCCACTCTCTCTCTCTGTGTCTGTCTGTCCTTGTCTCTCTCACTGTCTCTCTCCCTGTATACTGAGAATGTGCAGTCTGAATAAATGTGTGTGTCTCTCTTTCATGCTGTCTTTGCTGTTCCACTATTCATATTGATAGGATTGGTGTGTGTGTGTGTGTGTGGGGGGGGGGTGTTCCAGGAACAGGATAATTTGTAATGGAGCTACTGTAGGTTTAATAAAGCATGATCGGTTAAAGTATCTTGTTAGCAGAATTACGCATTACCATGGAACAGAATTACGATCGGAACACGGATGTATGGCAATTACTGTTTAGATGCACTTAATAAAATATCTGCCATTAAGACATCAGTCCTGGCTAGATCTACCCACCTTGTTCACTGAAGCTCCTAAAATAACCAGAACACGTGGAAGTGGCTTGATGAAGCGACATCTACAGAGTGTGTCAATATTGCTTTTTTACCATGCTGGTTATTTGATAAAAGACTGCGGAATGAGGAGGAGATTGCATGGCTGGCTCTGGGCTCCTGTCACGCTGGGTGTTTTCATTGCAGATGTGTTTTGTTTAGAGACCGTGTCTATCCCGGCGCAGCCGTTTTGTGTGTTAATTTGAGAACAAACCACATCAATCATTAACATTTTGCTTTTCTGATGAGGGGAGCAGTAATTAGTCCCAATGAAACTCACCAAACGCCAGCTTGGTCTGACTGCCTTGGCAGGAAGCTGAAGCATATCCGATTGTGAAGCAGCACTGCCACCTGCTGGTTGATATGTGAACTGTTCTATTTTGACTGAATAAGTACGAGAGGTACTTGGATTCCGATCTTGCAGGGCCAGGACTACAGAGATGAGTCTTTTGTCTGCTGATAAAGAACTGGTTTGATAACAATCATATTGTCCTATGTAAAGTGCTTTGAGATTTTGGAGAAAATAAATAAATAAACGAAAAAAACACATAAATAAATATTGTTGGAGTAGCCAGTCTGGACGAGGCTTAAATTACACAGTGATATGAATTAGACTAGAGTTTCAAGACCCTAACAACATTTCCGTCATCCGTAGTGAAATTTGGGATTTTTCAATAAATACAAATCAAGTTTGTTTTACATGATTTCATGATTAACACTTGGAGCAACACGATTCCTTTTCTTTACCTGGAATAAAACGCAGATTGTTATGCATACCTGTACATAAGGATTAGTTAGTGCTGCAATACGCAATGCTGAGAACATATAACTGTCGCTAGATCGCCATCTTGTGGCAAATGTTAAGATTGCATGGTAGTCTTTCATTATTCTTTTTAAGCACCCTTCAAAATCCAGGAACTGTTGATACAAAAGAAATTTTTTTTTGTGGTGGTTCGCGCTGTCACCTCAAAGCAAGGTGGTCTGTGTCCAATTCTCGGTTCTCCGGTCTGCTCTGTGTGGAGTTTGCACATTCTCCCTGTGCCTGCATGTCTTCTTTGGGCTCATGTCCTCCCACAATCCAAAGACATGTGTGTTACATTGATTGGCCACTCTAAATTGCCCATAGGTGTGTGTGTGTGTGTGTGTGTGTGTGTGTGTGTGTGTGTGTGTGTGTGTGTGTGTGTGTGTGTGTGTGTGTGTGTGTGTGTTGGCCATGTGGTGGACTGGCAACCTGCCCATGGTGTACACCACCCTCTCCCGGTGATGCTGGGATTGGCTCTGGCGCCCGGTTTCATGCTACAAGTGTTTGACTCATGAAGAAGCTGTGACTCAGCTGAGGTGTCATATCTGAAGAAAACAGGTTCAGTCCTGACATGTGTCACCCTCTACTGTCACGTCCCAAGATGCTTCTTAGTGACTCTGTCTCCAGCTGACGGAATGCTAAAATGTCCACAGGTGCTGGACGACTCGTTAATAAATTATTTTTTACAGCTAATTTTCCATAAATAACGAAAAAAAAAAATGTCAACAATGAAGACCAGGTTCACACATCCAATTGAAACCTTTTTTGGCCAGTCCAGACCAGATACTAGAGTCTCTGGGTGCAGTTTTTAGAGAATCAGTACAGTGGAACTCAAGCTTGTCAATGGCAGCAGGTAAACCTTGAGTAAACACAGCTGTGTACTTGGGAACCAGTGTGGCCAGGTGCAGCTGTGGACCTGGTGGCAGCTGGGAGGTGTTTATCCCAGTCGCAAGCCTTCATCCTCCTCCCCCTCATCACTCTGTTTCGCACAGTCCAGGCCAAAGACGAATACCTTCTCGTCTAGATGTGCAGTGTCTAGAGGCTTGTGCTGCTCAGGTTTAGGGAACGCCCCCTAAACCTGAGCAAGTAAGGAACGCCCCCTAAACCTGAGTTAGTAAGGAACGCCCCCTAAACCTGAGTAAGTAAGGAACGCCCCCTAAACCTGAGTAAGTAAGGAACGCCCCCTAAACCTGAGTAAGTAAGGAACGCCCCCTAAACCTGAGCAAGTAAGGAACGCCCCTTATTTCAGTGTGGCTCCCAGTAGCTGATAGATCATGATTAGTGTGATTGAGAACAGGCCACTTGACATCACTGCTATGTAGTTAATTTTCATTAGAGCAAATCACCATTCAAATTCACACCATTACCAAAGCAGCACCACTTTGGTCTTTGCAAATCTCAGCATTGCTGATGGATGAATGGATGGATGGATGGATGGATGGCGGATGACAGGAATCCTGATCCTGGTGTTAAGGGCTGGCTAAGGGTGTGTGTCTGCTCTCCTGCTCACTAACCTCTGGCATCCTCAGGTCTGTACCCATCCAGCAAGGCTTTGAGGGTCGTTACTCCAGCAGTTCAAATGGAAGGAGGGGACGATCTGATTGATTTAGCGGATCACTGTGTGCATGCTCTGGGCTCCACCGGGCATATCAGGTGGGTGGTTGTGCCCTCTTAGAGGTGATGCCCTCTTAGAGGTGATGCCCTCTTAAAGGTGATATCTTTTGCTTATTGATGTTTGTCCCACAATGTTCTGAGCAGATTTGGCAGCTGTGTTACTGTGTTTTCATCCAGTGTAAATTATTACCCATCCCAAAAAGCCAAAGTGTGATTTAAATGAGAGATTTGTGAAGAGCTCTTCTACGAATGGTACGCAAGAGACCAACCGGTTGGGATTTTCTGGGACAGAATTGTGCGAAACAGCAGATACACTGACCTTTACAACTTATCGATAGCACGAAAGTCATTTTCTTTCATAGAAAAAGCTGCTATTTGTTCAGAAATAAAAGATATTGTGCATTATGTATATGCTGATGCAATTTTATGCAATTTCAGATCCTATAAATTTGGTTTGGTTTAATAATTCAACATTTCTGCCTGTGTTGTCCCATTCGTCCATGATGAAACAAAGCAATACTGCATAATGAGTCAATAAACCAACCCATCTTTCATAAAGGCCATCGCGTCATTTCAAAACCATCATCATAAGGGTCCCTGACGACTCATATTAACCTTCATGACACGTAATGATAAATCACGTATATATCTTTCCAGCGACAGTGCTGAAAGCTTTAGCTCGGGCTGTAGGTGTGATAAATTAAAAAGGGATGGGTCGTCATTAGCAATGGGAGGTCCAAGCCCCTGGCACACGCAGCGGCCCCGTGTTCGGTAAAGAGATGCAGATCTATGCTAACAGTGAGGTCTATGTTCTAGCATGCATGTTTACGAGAAGACCAACGCATAAAACAACACGGGGGTCCTTCCTTATCTGCAAAAACGACTTTTAATTGAAGCTGAAGGTTGCGAACGGTTACGATAATGGATGGCGCTAGCACAGACAGGAGACGTGAGAGTAGGGTGATCAGGGTTTATAGTGCGCAGGCGACTGACCCATTCTAAATCACCAGAGCAGGCAAGGACGGCCGGAGCGTAACTGAGGGACGCGTCCTCCGCCACCATTACGCAGCTGGTTCTAAACGTCTCGGTTCTGGCCTTTCTCCACGTATTTATCCCAAGAGGCTGTGTTCTGCTGTTGTTATTATTGTTATTTTTTACAATCTTTAGCGCATGGGGATATGACGGAAAAGTCATGGAGTTATTCCAGCTGGTTCCACTCATTCCAACTCAGAGGAATCCTCTTCCAAAGGTCATACGTACTGTGGTAGAGTGTAAAACTTTGGGTGAACTGTTACTCGTCTACCTCACAACTGCCTAATGAAAGAATATCCTGAGGTAATTATCCGTGACAGCATGTGGTGTCTAGAAAAGTGAACAACTTATGTCTTTAGAGCTCTCGGATCTTTCATAATGATAATGGCACTACAGGCGTTATCGTGAGGTCCACCTCAAATTTGGCTTTATCTACTCAGTTTTAATCGCAGTCCATTTACCACGGCTGTGTTAGGAATGAGGCTGCAGGCATGATGGACTACCTCGGAAATACTGCGTTACGGCCTTTCTGTTTCACACCCTGAAAGTGCTTCATCATAGTTGTTTGCTCTGAGGATGTTGCGTGTCTAGCTAACACCTCGCGATGTGTCCTTCCTGTCCGGACCTTATGTAATAGATTTCTAATGATTCGTTCTATTCTCAGATAATTTCAGTGTTCGTGGCATTTGACAGTGATTCACCTTTTTTATGACTTAAAAAAAAAGGCACGTGAAGACTTGTGACACGAAGCGGTCTTTTGTCGTTATGTGAATTGAGAGCCTCGTCACCACCACCACTGCTGGGTTCACGGGCTTTGTCCTGCAGGAGGGCGTGTACGCGCCCACGTGGGGCGTGGGGCAGGTGTGCAGCGTGTCGTTGGTCTACTCTTCCCTCAGGGGTCAGATCGGCGTGCTTAATGAACGCAGGCAAACTTATACCCAAACCACACGAGCTCGGCAATCGATGCCACCGTGCTCCGTGTCCTGCAAACAAAGACACTCAACAACTATCTTGCTATCAACTAGAGTTCACCTCTGTCTCTCCCTCCCCTCTTTCCTCTCTCTCCTTGCGCTCTCTCCTTATCTCTCTCCTTCTCTCTCTCTCTCTCCCCCCTCCTCTCTCTTTCCACCGTCTTCCCTGTCATGTACTTGGTCATGCACCCGAGCGCGTCAAGGCTGCGGGACTCACGACTTGCCCCTTGATTTATCTCCCGCTCTCGTGTCTGCACCTCTTCCCCACGGACCGGGGCGTTGTAGCGGAGGCTGGACTCCCCAGCTCCCACAGGGACCGCCTTACTCACCCGCCGACACCTGAGCGTCTCCCTCACACCCGGCCGTGCCGCTGAGACGCGCCGCGTGGCCAAAACCGCCCGATCTCCACTCACCTCTCCTGCCATCACTCTCCGGGAGCTAAAGAGACAAGGATGTGCCCCCAGACGGAACGGCATTAGTTCTTGATCGACTGGAAGAACCGGTAACATCAAAAAAAGAGAAGATTAGCTCTTCCCAACTGAACTCTGGAACGTTCAGCACGCTGTCTGGTCCTGAAGTTACGGGCGTGGATCCTCCCCTGAGGCACTCGGGAGGGGATAGTGTGTGTGTGTGTGTGTGTGTGTGTGTGTGTGTGTGTGTGTGAGTGAAAGTGGCTTCGAGCAGCCGTCCGTCACCTCGCAGCTGTGTGTGATGTGAGAAAGCCGGACGCAGCTGCGTGGCGCGTCTCCCCAGCGTGTCTCTCCAGCGGGTCTCTCTGGTTCTGTCTGGAGACCAGTCTGCTATGACTGGTATGCTGCTCCCTTTGAACCTGTTGCTTCTCGGCACCTGGATAGCACATGGACATGGCTGGGGTAGGGACAATCCAGGGAGGACCAAGGGGGGGTGGAGATGGAAAGGGGAAAGGTCTCGTAAGTAACCCCCCCCTCCTACAGACTTTCTCTCTCTCCCTCTCTCCCTCTCTCTCTGTTTTCATTTCTCACATCTTCTCTTCAAGTCTCCCTTTCTCACCCTCAGTTCTTTCCACTCACGGTAGTTGGACTCAGGTTGCACTGAGGAATCTTCTGTCATTTTCTGAAGAAGTGTGACGTTTTTCATTTAGAGTAACGCAGAACACAGCTCAGAATAATCCAACCGTAGTGTATCCAAATCCCCGGGCTGCTCTTGACTGCCAGAACTCGTCACCACGGACGTGGTACTTCAGACGTCACTGTTTTCTCAGCTAATGTGTTTACGGGACCCTCTGTTCTCCTGGTCCGGTTTTATGGTCAGTGTTGAGTTGCTGAGTGAGTCTTGTCTGCAGTAAAAAGCTCTTTAAAGCAGCTCCTCTCTAAACATCCATTAATGATGTTTAGACAGTAGTGCAGTGGAGCAGGAAGCACGCTCACGGCGTGATGGTGTTCTCTGCAGCCTTGTTAATGGGAAGTTTTTTCATGGAGAGTTTGACTGACTGCCAAGGATGTTTGGCGGCGAGTTTTGCAAGGTGGGAATGAAAATGCACTGGTTTATTTCAGGCTTCTCACTGTGGTGGGTTTCAGTTTCACTACAAGAGAATTGTCATGTCGTCTTAACTGTTTCGGTGAAAAAGGTCCCACTGTCCTTATAACTTTGAGCTGACTTTCTAACGTTGGAGCACTGTTAAAACTCGAGCTGTTTCTGGCCTTGTGAGACACACGTAAGAAAAAAGGCATTTGTAAATCAGGCATCGTTAAATCTCTGTCTGGCTCAAGGTTGCATTTGATTTACTGAGTTTAAAGTTCACAGAGATCTCTCGCACTTTGAGCCATCTGTAGCATGACATGACCTCTGTGAAGGGAAGCTGTGTGAAACTCTGATGGACTTTACCATGAAGCACAGATGCTAAATTCAGCCCAATCTGTACCGATTTTTCATGCTTCACCGATACTTTGTTCATGATGAATAATAACAACGAATAAAGAAATCATCTAGAATTTACGAATAGGCCGAATAGCTTAAATATCAAGACTTTTGAAAACAGGTTTTAATTAATGAATTTAATTAATTCTGTTTTAAAGCAATTTAATGTTTATGTTGCTGTTTATTTGCCTTTGGGATTTATTGATTTATTTACTGGTGTAATTGGTCACATAAAAGATTAAATAATTAGTTTGGAATTAACAGTCCATGTTTCAGAATAATGCAGAAATTTTATGTGTGGTTCAACCGGGTTCCACTTTATTTTTCAGAAAATGGTCCATTTTCTTTTCTTGCTGTCCTCTGTTGAGAGGCCCCTGTGGTTAAGCTATGCCACATGTGAGTGCTTCTGGAAACATCACAACCATCACGTTACCAAGAGGCAGCTGACATGCTGTCTAATGACTCTTGATCATAAAAGCTCCATTTAGCCACATGATGACAACACACTAATTTGTATGCACGAGCACCTTGCCTATCAAAGAGATAATACCATCTAAGCATGACACACAGCCAGCAATCATAACCTGCAGGCAAACCTGTGACTCATAGGGATTTCTAATCAAAATCAAATCAAAATGTTTTGCTCTTTTTATAACGATGTCCTAGGAAGATCCAGTAAAGGCGAGAGATTTTAGTTTGTAGGAACGTTGAGGAACGTTGTGATGAAGACCTAAAAGTGTATGAGGAATAAACATGTGGACTGTGAGTTCTGCTGATATAGCTGCAGGAACGTTTGTGAGTGTGATAAGTGTGGTGTGCTGTTCTCAAACCTGCTTCTGATTCCTTCTCTGACCACTTTACAATAAAGCAGAGTGCTTCACCAGAACAGAAATGCCTTGGGTGTCATTTCAGTGATTGCCAAGGGACGGGATTGTCTAGCTGAGCCAGGAGGCAGTGAGAGTGTGTGTGTGTGTGTGTGTGTGTGTGTGTGTGTGAGAGAGAGAGAGAGAGAGAAAGATGGAGAGAGAAAGGGAGGAAGTCAGACAGACAGGTAAGGCAAACGTGAATTAAAGTCATCAGCAGTCCAGAGAGGGAGACAGGTATGTCTGCTACACCCACACTATTAATCATTAATGCTTCCTTCACATAATGAACACAACACACAACCTCGATATTTAGAGGCTTTTTACGTATGTTAACACACAGAATACTGTACACAGTGTACACAGTAATGACACACTTATGTGTACACAAAGGTCTGTGTTTAATACGTTCTCGTATGTATTTACGTCAGCTGTACCCGGGTCAGCTGTGGCCGGGTCAGTTGTAGCCGGGTCAGTTGTGGCCAGGTCAGTTGTAGTCAGGTCAGTTGTAGTCAGGTCAGTTGTAGCCGGGCCCCTTGCCTGGTCTTGGTTTCACATGGAGAGTAATAAATAAGCCTTTTAAAGGACTGGGGCTGTAATGTATTGGCCCAGCTGGTCTCTCAAATAAGGACGCAGATGCATTCTCCACCATTTGGAGGTCACTGTTCAAGTCCATTGCTCTCTTTCTCTCTCTCTCTCTCTCTCTTTCTTTCTCTCTCTCTCTCTCTCTCTCTCTCTCTCTCTCTCTCTCTCTCTCTCTCTCTCTCTCTCTCTCTCTCTCATGGCTCCAGGAGTTGTTGAAGCTGCTGTAATTGGGTAACAACGATCGGAGAATCTCAATTACTGTATATTCCATGAGGTCATAGCAAAGGATACAGGGGGGTGAGACGCAGAGGGATGAGACGCAGAGAAGTGAGACACAGAGGGGTGAGACACAGGGAGATGGGAGATATTACTCCACAGCTGTGTGCTGAAGCACTGGAAACTGCCAGTTTCTCATTCTCTACACCAGTACTGGCATGATACAATAAATGTATGTCATACTGTTATGCATGGCAGACCTCAAACCTAAACTCCTTCTCAGTCTCTTTTCATGATGTTGCTCTCCGTGGTGAGGAACTCGACCCCCAAGTTAGCAGGCTGTGAATAATGGCCGAAAGTGAAACTTCATGGAACCAGATTGGAAAAACAGGTGGACGGAGTGAAAGAGGCACCGTCCATAAATTACGATGCAAAATGTGCTGCGTTGAAGACGTGGGCTCTGGGCGCCCACTCTTGGGATTTGGTAGGGATCAAAAGATCGTTTGCTTGCACAGGAATCAACGTCTGAGGTCAAGAGCTCTTGATGTTGATTTCTCTCCCCTTTATGGTCATTGCAGGTGCCCTCATTTTGACACACATGGATACTGCACAAGCCTGAGTGTACACACACACACACACACACACACACACACACACAGCTCTTACAGATTAGTCACTGACTCCCACATGTACACACAGTGCCCCTAAATGCTATTTTATTGAGAAAGTTGCGATGTTGCTATTGCAGCTGGTGAATTTTCACCTGAAACCTGGATTTTCACTACTTTTGAATAGAATTTTCATCATTAGCACATCATTAGCACTTTGTAAATACTTAGTAGATTCTCTGTGCTGTGATTATTGGTTCATGGGACCCAGCTTGTCTCTCAACCTCGGGGGTTAGCACAGCTCAGGGGTGTGGTCTGTCCACAGCTCAGGGGTGTGGTCTGTCCACAGCTGAGTGGTGTGGTCTGTCAACAACTGAGTGGTGTGGTCTGTCAACAACTGAGGGGTGTGGTCTGTCCACAACTGAGGGGTGTGGTCTGTCCACAACTGAGGGGTGTGGTCTGTCCACAGCTGAGGGGTGTGGTCTGTCCACAGCTGAGGGGTGTGGTCTGTCCACAGCTGAGGGGTGTGGTCTGTCCACAGCTGAGGGGTGTGGTCTGTCCACAGCTGAGGGGTGTGGTCTGTCCACAGCTGAGGAGTGTGGTCTGTCCACAGCTGAGGGTTGTGGTCTGTCCACAGCTGAGGGGTGTGGTTTGACGATAGCTGAGGGTTGTGGTCTGTCCACAGCTGAGGGTTGTGGTCTGTTGATAGCTGAGGGGTGTGGTCTGTCCACAGCTGAGGGGTGTGGTCTGTCCACAGCTGAGGGGTGTGGTCTGTCCACAGCTGAGGGGTGCGTTCTGTCCACAGCTGAGGGGTGTGTTCTGTCCACAGCTGAGGGGTGTGGTCTGTCAACAACTGAGGGGTGTGGTCTGTCCACAGCTGAGGGGTGTGGTCTGTCCACAACTGAGGGGTGTGGTCTGTCCACAGCTGAGGGGTGTCATTCTATGCTTTTAAGCCCAACTGCTACTGACTGAAATTTCTTTCAAGTTGGAAGCCTCACAATGTGTCTCCTCTGTTGCTCAACCAGACAGATGTGAAAGTCTCACCAATTATTCAGTGTTTGCATACTGAATAATTTATGTTTTAATGAGGGGTAGATTGATTTACAGAATGAGCAGTTATAGAGTTGGTTTTTTTTGTTTTTTTCTTGTCTTGGGGCAGACAGCTATTTAACAAAGTTCCATCACAGTAAGGTTTGCATTGCTGTTGCTACATTAGGACATGGTGCAACATGTACCCAGAGACTAATCTACCTGCTGTCTTGGTCGTAGTTATTTTTTATTTAATGAGGAGTGTCGAGACAGGTTGTTGTGTGACAGCCTAATTTTTAAAACACGTTCATCTAATACAGAGTATAAATGTCATTCCTTGAAATGTTTAACATATGGGTAACTTTATTGTCGTACCGTGAAACATAAATTGGACATTTCTTGCTCTTTATATGCAGTTATGTGGAGTTGTGGGGTGTTCTGTAGCAGTCAGCAGTCAACATCAGCAGATATATATATGCTATGTCAGTGTCATCGGGAGTGTGTGGCTTACAATAGTGTGACATCTGTGGGGCAGCTTGTAATCAGAGGAAATGAAGATCGGCACTTCAAGGCCACACTCGTGTATAATTGAGTTTCATTTGAATAAACAGGCTGATTAGAAATGCAGAGGCTGCCATGGCGGAGACACAAGCGGCGGTTTCCGTCTCCCCTCTGTAGAACCGAACTGGGCAGGCTTTTGTTCACACCATTTGCCAACTGAATAGGACCAGTAATGCAACAATGCGGGTCGACAGAAGCCAGATTTAAATACCCAGCGCCTTTGAATACGCAAATCGAGGGTCTTTTCACTCGTGCTGACTTTGCGGTGCTCAGTTTAGTGCATCGAGAAAACAGTACCGTACTTACGTGGTCTGAAAAACTGGGTTAGCAGTGACAGCGAATAGACATCTGTGGTTTTAGCACACCTCGCAGGGGTCATAGGAACCTGTACCACAGGTTCAAAAGGTGAGCGAGGGCTACAGCCAAATCCGGCCTGGTGCTGGATGAATTAGCGCCAGATGTTTGACGCTTTCACTTTCCCTTTCATGTGTTACATATGCGAATGTAGCAAAAAAATGTTACGAGAGTCCATTCTGATTTATGCCGGAGCAGATATACCGTGTAAACCACCCAAATGCATTACGGTCGCTGAGCATGACCGTTTTCCCGCGCATTTTTTTCCCCCACTTTCATCTTTGCTAGTTCCAGCAGATGCTAACGCAGACAGTGCAACACTTCAGTGTGCAGCCGGACGTCCTTCAGCTGGTCGCTGCCACAGATAAATTTAAGTTATGTAGTGAACAGTTCGTGCGAGGTGGTCCAACACACCGCAGACGAGGGGAGCGGAGAAACCCGAGCCGTCCTTTGTCTTTCGTGCGTTCTCTCAGAATTTAGTGCCAGCCCAGAGTTGGCCAGGATTGAGCTGGCCAGGTTGTTTCCTGCAGTTTTGACTTGCATGTAGTCTTGATTCAGCATTTAAATTATTATTATTATTTAGCACTTTTCATCGTTTTCTTGGCGTATTAGAAGTGGGGACTACACGTCTATGTTCTGGTTATTCCAAAATGATTCCAGGTCTTGCTCCTGCTGTGTTTGAGAAGCAGGACATAGTTCAGTATCTATGGAGTGTGTGGTGGAGGAGTTCACCATTAGACAGTCTGTAGGCCAGACCTGCTTAGGACAGCGGAATGTATTACCGTTAGCTACATCCGGGCAAAACCATAAGATGAGCAGAAACAATTACACTTTCCACTTTGAATTTCACAAAATGAACACATCTCCGAATGTTTCCTGTGTAAATCTTCGCGCGTTCATAGGCCGTTGTACAATACTTGTTAAATGTAATCTAGACTGATCATCTTAAATTTGTACTTTGGACAATAAAACACTAAGCTAACAGCTAACAGAGATTTTGCTTACACAAGGGACCTCATGAAAGCACTTAAATGTTGTTAAAAACCAATACAGTGCATATTTTTATATGGGACACAGCCTGAATGGACTGATGATAATGCATTACTGAAATAAATTATGCACACGTGGAAGTGAATGTAATCCCAGGCCACCCAATTATTGCTTTAAGGCCAAACTACTAGTCTGCTTACAGAGTGTTCTAAAATACCCACTTAGATATCTGCCATCAAATAAATCTTTTAACACCACGCACATTTAATGGACAGGACGTTCCCACCAGCTGAAAGACGGCAGTCCCACTTCTCATATCTCTTCATTATGTTTCTATAAGAGATTGACATCTAAGCCAGCCAATCAGATTTGGAGTCACACGGAGGCTGACTTCTCTGTATCCTGTAAAATAGGACCAATCTGTTGCACCTAATTTAAGCCTTGCTGAAATTTGCATTAACACGCTCCTGTCCGCTGTCCCCTGTCCCCTGTCCCCTGTCCCCTGGCGGACTGCCATCTGCCTTCGTAGTGGATGGGGAGGTGAGGTTTGTGCGCTAGTCACCGTGCAGGAGTGCTTGCCCTCTCATTTACATCCTTAATATGATCACGTTTCTGCAAACTGGCACTGGTGCCACTTGGTTTGATGAAACAGAGTCCTTATCCGTCCATTTGCATAGACGCGAATGACCTTGGAGGGGCCGAGATGGAGATAAAGATGGTGTTGGGTGGAGAGATAGTGTCTGCTATTTACTCAGCTTGCATGAAACTCCATCAGATGTCCAGTAAACTGTGACCAACACATTCATTGAGAAAATGACCAAGTAATTACTCTTACAGACTGAATTAACTGGTGATATTAAAAAAACCCTTCTTTTCTCTTTTTGCTTTGCCTGAGCAGTAATTCTGAGAATTTCATCTATTTATGCATTATTCATTTCTATTGTCCTTTTTAATGGTTTTCCCTAGTTCATGCATATCATACATTGGCAATTAGAAATTTTATTTTATCGTATTCTGTAATTCAAGGAAATAATGCCTAATTTTCACGGTGGATTTGGAACTCATGTCCCTTAGGTCAGACTTGGGTTCAAGATTCACACATTGTGTATACACAGCCAGACGTTGCGTAGTGTTGAACAGTTGTGTGCTCTGTAAACCTATTAAAAACTTCTATTTTGTTGCTTGCTCTCTTTAAGGTTTAGGATAGGTGACAGGCACACACACATGCACACGCGCACACACACACACACACACACACACACACACACACACACACACACACACACACACACACAGAGTTATTTGGCCCACCACAGAGTGAATCAGGTGAGATTATAACAGGTTGTTGCCACAAGCGTAGGTTAGAACCATTACTTCAGAACCCAATGTCCTGATGAAGGTGCTTTTCTTCTGTCACGGACCCCCTCATTAACGTGTGAAGAATTCCCCGCCTTTTGTGACTTTGACACTTGGCTAATGACAGAACTCGCTGCAGGCCCAAAATGAGGTTTCATGGTGTTGAAAAGCAGGTTTGGAATTATTGTTTATGCAGGACCACAAGCCTGTAGGAATGCACAGCCTCACCTCAAACTATTTTGTTACGCAGAGCCTTTTCAAACAGTGTCTAGGCCTGTCAGCAAATGTTCGGTGGTTAAATGTTGTTAACCAGAAATTTTTTTTCCATCACAACTCCCAAGTCTGATGGGTAGTGTACTGCTTTGTTTTGTTAAATATATCGGCTGTCGTTATATTTTTTATTGAATTATATTTCTTGTGACTCTCCTTATTACCAAAATATTTGAATCCATGTGTCTCCTCAGCGCGAATGGTTTTGTCATTGTTGCTAATCAGCAGCACTGGTTCCAGAACTTCTACAGACGGGTCACTCGGGGGTTTCTGGGAGCACTTGGGGTCAGCCTGTCAGCGTAGTACTTGGGATCCTTCATTCATTCTTTGTGTTTGTGCGTTTAATTATGTACATTAATCAGTGCGTGTCTCAGAGGAGCACAGGTTCGAGCAGAGGCCCGAACGTTTAAACACGTTTATTCAGCACGCGATACCCGAACCGACCCCACAAGAGGATGAGCCACGGAGCCTTTAGAACTGCCACTCAGGTGGTAGAGAGACCAGGAAACACCAATTTATCCAACCCCAAAAATGGCACAAGCATCCACAAAGACATCTGATTAGAATCTGAACGGGGCCCTGGCTGTTTGAACTGGGTCAAAGGCTTAGTCACGGAAACAGATTCCGATTTTAAAACTTGGTTGGCTTCTTTTTGTGAAGGCTGCTGACAGGAAATTAATTGTTTTGGGTTGGCTTCTGCATCCAGTAGATACAGCACTCATCTATTAATCTTCTTTTAATATTAATGAGGTTTTGGTGCTAAGGGTCTGTGTGTGTGTGTGTGTGTGTGTGTGTGTGTGTGTGTGTGTGTGTGTGTGTGTGTGTGTGTGTGTACGTGGAATTTCTCACCTTGACTTAAATGTGAACAACAGCAAATTAATCTTTGCCTCTTGTGTACGCCTGCCTCTTGGCCAACATCATTACCAGTCTGGATACATCTTATTTCTTTTGTTGCTCTGAGCTCAGCTGTCCTTCGCTGCTTCGCGCCCCTTTAGCTCTCGTGTCTCCCCGTCCAGCAGACGACATGCAAAGATCCTCACCGCTGACTCCCAGGAGGGGCCCATTTTTTTCCCGGAGCCTGGTGCCTTGCATGCAGCGTGGCTGGAAGGCCAACTGGAAAGCCATATACATAATCCTCCCCTAATCACATGACTAATCACCTCCACAGAGAGATGTGGGGGTCCCGGGGTACTCCAGCAGGCCTTCCTGCATGGCTGTAGGGGAGACGCTGTACTAATCACCCCCACCCAAACACCCTCACTTGGCCACGCACTCCATGTGCGATGTACAAGCACAACGTTCCACGGCGTAGATGTAGCAGCGATCCCTCCTACGTTTGGTTAAGTGTATTTTGTTATAGTTGTTAGAATGCGTTAGCAATGAGACGTGTATAACTGAGTGCCGCTTGGTCGATTTATTGTGTATGTTTGGCTCCCGTGTGGAAATTGAGGGATTCTGTTTGTTTTGTTCGGTCTGAACGACTTTGAATTCTCCGGAGCTTTTTTTTTAAAACTCCCGTTAAGTCTGAACGCGTTCTTCTGAATCCAGTAATTAAGTTTATTAAGAAGTCTCAGCGTGTTCTCATGCAGTGAGGGAACAGTGTCCACTTAAACACACACATGCGACTCACAGTGAAACCGCAAACACGCTCCTCCCTCAGCTCACTCCACAAAACAAACCTTGCTCCCATTATAGAGTCAGAGACCAGGAGAAAACCTCCGGCGTTGGAGCAAACCAGGACTGGCGTGTCTGTGGGTCCACGTGGGGAAGCCGGCTAGGCTCATATGGCCCACACTAATGAGTCACCAGGGGAGGGGTTTACGACGGGCTACAGGGTGTGTGGGGCGGGGAGGGGGGGGGGGGTTGAATCTGCAAAGACCTGAAGGGCAGCTGGGTGCAGCACCTGTTAATGAGCTGTGAAGTGGCCCTCGTCTGAGCTCGGGCTGGGGCGCGGAGCTCCCAGAAGGCCCGGCGAGACCAGGGGCGACCCGGGCGCCACAGCTGAGCGACTCCTGGCCACAGCGGCTCTGCCCGAGTTCTCCTGCGTAGCTGTGTCTGTGTGGGCTGTTTGCACAAGGCTCTGTGTTGGTTCAACACTTAGCGTTATGTTATCCTTTTATCATATTTTGTCATTCGTGTAAATAAAGCTTCATTTTCGGGCTATATCTCAAACTCACATCCTCTTTTTTTCTATTACATCACACTTTATTTTCATACCCATTACTATAACAAGCTATATTCCATAAATCTGGAATACAGGGTGACTATAATGACCTTTTAAATGTCAATCTGTGCTTGCCTTCCAAAAAGTGGTGGACAGAAACATTCATTGCTGTTTACCATATACCCAGCACTGTGGCCCAACACTGTGGCCCAACACTGTGGCCCAGCACTGTGACCCAGCATTGTGTCTATGGTAAAGGAACATGCAACAGTGTACAAGATCCAACATATTAATAACATGGTGTCAGTACACAAACAGACTATGTTATACTGCCTTTATACTGTGTTTGCATGTCATTTATATGTATGTAGCAATGTTGTGTTTTTATTTGAAAAAATGAAAATGTCTCGTTATGTATGGTAAGGCTCATGGTCAGTGAAGAAACACAGGTGCAGAGACTTGTCTAATATACAGGGAAGTGTCACTATCAATTACATAAGCCCGTGTAACATATTCAGTCTCGTTTCACGGCTTCTTGCTACGATGAGCTCGGAGAGGCGCTAATGTTGATGGAAGTGTTGCTAAACATTACAAATCAGCAGTAATTACAAGTGAGGGCAGTTTAAATCGGAGTGTTTCTTCTATCTCTGCTAAACGCCCCGTGGCAGCTAAGTTACCCCCGCAGTGTTTTACACTTTCTGCGTTTACATTAGCATCTAGCATCTGCAGTGTTTGTGGGGTGACTTCAGTAGGAAATCCAGAGACGCTGGACAGGAAGTGCTCTCAGATGACTTCCTTTTAGTCCCTGTGTCTGCTGTTCATCCTTCACAATGATGCCAATCTTCATTTTGCGCTTGGACAGACTAGACCATGGTCAGCTGGTGAAATCTGACTGACTTTTCATTAAACACGCCCCCCCATCGGCCCCTCCTCGCCACAAATTAACTCCCTGTCAATGCCCCACAATAGAAGTGGGCGTGGGCCGGTCTGATTTATCCCACATTTAGCCATCAAAGGGGCATTAACCCCACCCCATATCCCCTCTCCCCAACAGAACCTCCCGTCCTGCCCCCAGGCCCGGCAAAAGAGGCGAAAGAGTGACAGTCTATTAAACAGAGAAAGTGACAAGCCCTAACTGGGGTGTGGCTATAGTCAGTGAGTGTGTTTAGGACTAAATATGATGGGACACAGTCTGTGTGTGTGTGTGTGTGTGTGTGTGTGTGTGTGTGTGTGTGTGTGTGTGTGTGTGTGTGTGTGTGTGTGTGTGTGTGTGTGTGTGTGTGTGTGTGAATTTGGAGTGGGTGGTCCTGGTTCTGCCCATATGCTCTCTTGAGGAGTCTGGGCACACATATAGATACTCTCACTCCAACTGAGGGAGACTGAGCTGGCGTTTCACCTGCTCATGGGAACCTGCTGCTTTCACTCTTGGTTTCCTTCTGTGGATCGATGGCGGACAGCTGATCGGACCCTCGTGTAGAACTTCTTTGTGTTGTTTCCTGTTCGGCGCCGTAGACCACGTCCTGCTTTCGGATATGAGAATGTGGACTCGGGCGCGGGGTTGCGGCATGAAGCCCGTGAGCGTGTGTGTGTTCTGGGCCCTGCTCCTGCCCCGCTGCTCGGTGCACGGCTACTCCGGCGCCGGGCCGGTTCTGGTGGCCACGCGCCCTGCTTCTCTCCTCTCAGACCCTGTGTTGCTCTCGACAGACGCGGGCGTGCCAGAGTCGGCCAGACAGGGGGTGACTCCCGCCCCCGACCCTGGACAAGAAGAAGGCAATACACTGGGCTACACAGGTACTGCTGTTTTCCTGTTCTCTTCCTCCGTCTGCAGACGTCCGCGTGATGGTTTGTCCCGTCTGCCACGTCCGATCCGTCTCTCTGTCTCTCTCCTGTCCTCTCTCTCATCTCCCTGACTTCACTGTCCTCTCCCATAACCCGCTCTGCTGTGGTTTGTTGTCACGTCTGTGGAAGTTGGACTCATTGTCTGACAAAGGCAAGCGATGCTGCTTGATTTCTAACTTTCACCGAATATACAGATTGGCAGAGAATAGGTTAGTCGTTAAGAAGGCTTTAATTATGGAGTAGAAGTCATTAATAGTCTGACTGCTCATGTTTTAGGTCTGTTCCTGTATATACATATACCCATTCAGACCCATTTGAAAGTATAACAGGTATGAAATACTGGTCTAATTTGCTTATGCCCCTCATGTGATCAGCATAAGAACTGTGTGAAGCTATTTTTAGCAAATGTTTCAGTAGATTTGATTTATGTGATATGTTTAACCTCTAGATGTCCCTTTGATGTATAGAGTGGTGTGGAACCAATAGACAGAGAGGAGAGATGTAAAGAGAGGAGAGATGTAAAGAGAGGAGAGATCTGAATATTCCTGCCCATCCTTCCTGCTTAAGTGAAAATCTATGCACCTTCCCAGGGCACAGAGACGAGTACAGAGTCTCAGCTGCCGTTATTCTTGGAGACAGTTCTCTAACACTGTGACCTTTGGTAGGAAAACAAGTCGATAAGCGAAAAGCAACTCTCACTACGTGTGTGTTGCAGTGGGAGGAGTCAGCCAGACACACAGACTCCAGGAGAACTGTGTGCTCACAGTTTCACTTCTCTCAAGGTCATGGATTTGTAAGCAGTGACCCGGTGGACCAGTAATCCTGAGAATATTGAGTCTGACACAACTGGGAAAACATTAATTTACATAGTTAGAAATACATTTTTAAAATACTTACATTTACATTAAGAATCCTATTGGTACAGTTTCATACATTTCATTTAAGAGCCAAGCAGACTCACAGTACGTGATGCCGACTGACACACACTACTCTGTTTTAAAAGTTAGCGGTTTGTGTGAGGTTTGTGTGCACATCTTTTACAGTCTAGTGTTTGACACCCAGACATCGATGGGTACGTTTCCCTGCAGCCCGTGTGGAACGATTTCACCAGCCTGTTCATATGCTGCGTGACTCTAGATTCGAGCTCTCAGAACAGGAGCCACGTAGCCTTTAGATGAACAGGAAGCTGCCGTAACAAGACTAACGAGGGGCTGGTGGCACAGAGGCTGCTGTGTTGAGAATCTTTTTCTCCAGGAGAAGACAAAGAAGAAAAAGAAGAAAAAGTTTGTTTTCACCGAAGTTAAATACCATCTCGCCATCCTGCCATTTGAATATGAAAGTGGTGCGTGTGTCAAAGATTCATTTTCAGCGAGGTGATTATAAAACGCTTTTCTTGCCTTGTTTTGAAAAGCGCAACATGCAGCAGAACACAGGGCCTCACATTTAATTCACGCTTTACAGTCAAAGTGATTCAGACAACGTTCCCGTTATATAACAATGAAGCTAATTATATATACGCTACTTTGTCTTTGTGCAGATCATCGCCGGTAGGCAGCCTGAACCGACACATTTCACATTCATGTAAGATTCTGTGCAGAGGTTGTGGACCATCTTGCTGGTTCTGTTGCCTCCTTTTGAAACATCACGTGTTCCTGTAGGCATCTGTATGTAGGACCTCACGGCTATGTGTCTAATGTCACACAGAAGACACTATAGCCACTATGTGGCCATTGGCTGATTAAGGTGATCGTTTGGTTTTCGTTGAGGCCTCATTACATTTGAAGTCCCTGTCCTTGATTGCTGATCCGTGAGCAACGATTATCCTCTTGCCTCTACATCTCTGATGAAGTGGACATACTCCTGGGCTTCATCAGCTCTCATACCCCCCCATCCCTGGATCAATGGCACCGTCCTGAACCCCCACCCGTGTGATGAGGTCACTGAACTGCCCCATAACCAGGTCCCCCACACATATAATGTACAATAACATATAACGGGGAGACGTAACGCTTGTGGGATCCTCTTCTAAAGACCAGGCAGGATCCACGGTCAGCTGAGATCCAGTGGAAGCAAACCTATGGAGAGAAAGACCAAGTTATTCAAACTAGCTGAATATACTTACGTATAGAAATAGAAGTCAGCTCGAGAGAATCGTCTGTAGCCATGAGAGCTGATTATGGAGGTTGGGTCCATTTCGCCGGCCTTAGACTGAGGTTGCTTTGAACCTGACATTTACATTTTATGACTGCCTGAGGCTGGCGGAGGAACCAGCCGGAGTCGTTGGCTGCACTTCAACTTTTCACGTCCACTTTAACGGAAATGAGCGCCTCGGTCTTTTATGCGTGAGCGTTTTATCACTCGGAAATAAAACGACTTGCGCTAGAACCTGCTGGAGGTGTTTGGCCTTTGGCGGAAGCGTGCGTTAGTCCGTGCCGGCTCACGCCCACACGACCTCGCCACACAGCCACTCGCCCGCAATTAAGCGTGTCCTGCAAACGCGTCTCCGTAACGCAGCCGTTTCTCCCCGAGAGTGGGAGGTAGGTGAACGTGCTATAATTAGACCAATTACCCCCTGTCTTAGCAGGGCAGCCACACTGCAGGCCCTGGAACGGAGAGGGCGTGCAGGGTGTGTGGGGGGGGGGGGGGTGGAGGTTGCCTTTTTCCCCTTTTAATTCTCCATCCGGGCTTAGCTTGCCCTGAGCTCCCCCTAGCTCCACTCTCCCCAGGTTCATTCTGCCAACAGGGGATGTGTGAGAGAGCTGAGCAGAGAGAGAATGAAGGGGGGGGGGCTTCAGAAAACACTGGATTAGCGGGGGTGGAGGGGTGGGGGGAGGGTGGTGTTGGCGGGCACCCAATACCATTTGGACCACGCACGATTGGCATGGGTAAGGGCATGAGAAGCAGCCATGCTATCTGCAGACGTCAAGCAGGCATTCTGCTCTGTAGAAGCGGACAGCCTTTACATTTCCCAAGGCGGAGATTCGCAGTCAATCGAGAGGCTTCTGCCTCAGCTCTGAATGACTAGCGTTTGCGAGCCGGCTGGGGGTGGAGAGAGGAGGAGGGGTTTGGGTAAAGATTCAAATGCAGCTCTTTTGTACGGAGGCCGGCAGTCCGTATGGCGCCCCTATGGCTGTCAGATGAGGCTGACGCTGACTGACAGCTTCAGAAAGATCCGGGTGACGTACCAGCCTTTGTAATGTGCAGTCACTCGAGGACAATTATCTCAGTTTTCCTTAGATTCTCACGCACTTGTGAGAAGCGATCGTCTCAGAGCGGCACTGGGCTTATCGGAACGTGCCCTCGTGACTGACGTGCGTTCGGTGTGCGTGTGAACATGGCCCTTGGCTGTCCGTTCGGATCGCCGCCGTCAGGGCACTGAGGAGAAGACTCCTTTGGCTGTAATACCAGGCCCAATGCCAACGTGTCGGGACGCGTTCAAGCGAGGCATGTCTCATCTTAGAGCCCTCTCATGGGTGTCGTTAGTGGCGAAGTCACGGGGGAGGGTTCGGCCTGGCACGGCCGGGCTCCCAGCTTGGTTGGACATCAGTATGTGCTGAGGGGAGGGTGCAGGCTCATACTGGGAGACATAAATCTCCACGGCACCTGATCCCTGAACTGTTCTGGCTCGTGCTGCGAGGGTCATCGGCAACACATATCCTATCCGTCATATTTATAGTGCTCATCACAACAGCCGGCTTGTTTTGTCAGCTGACAGCAGCGGGTGGGGTTTAGGGGGAGGGTGCAGATGGAGGCGTTTCAGGGTGGTTTCCACCATTGTTTGATTTTCTTTTCAGGGAAAATCTCAGTTAGCGGTAGTCAGTGGAGTGAAAGCAATAAAGTTCGATTCTGATAGAGTATTGTGTGGGAGATTGGAGGTGATGTTGACTGGATTATGAATGGTTTCGAACATGGCATATGTGTAGTGGGATTGAAGAACAGTGAGCATGCAGTCCATATCAGTGTTATGGGCACTTTTTAAAGTGCCTATTACAGTTTGAATCTCAGACTGAGACACTTGTTAAAAAGGTTTTTTGTCAGTTCCAACACACTGCATAACCAGCCTGTTAGGACCCGCGCTCTCATCCCGTCTCACCAGCCTGTTAGGACCCGCGCTCTCATCCTGTCTCACCAGCCTGTTAGGACCCACGCTCTCATCTCGTCTCACCAGCCTGTTAGGACCTGCGCTCTCATCCTGTCTCACCAGCCTGTTAGGACCCACGCTCTCATCTCGTCTCACCAGCCTGTTAGGACCCACGCTCTCATCCTGTCTCACCAGCCTGTTAGGACCCGCGCTCTCATCCTGTCTCACCAGCCTGTTAGGACCCGCGCTCTCATCCTGTCTCACCAGCCTGTTAGGACCCGCGCTCTCATCCTGTCTCACCAGCCTGTTAGGACCCGCGCTCTCATCTCGTCTCACCAGCCTGTTAGGACCTGCAGTCTCATCCCGTATCACCAGTCTGTTAGGACCTGCGCTCTCATCCCGTCTCACCAGTCTGTTAGGACCTGCGCTCTCATCTTGTCTCACCAGCCTGTTAGGACCCACGCTCTCATCCTGTCTCACCAGCCTGTTAGGACCCACGCTCTCATCTCGTCTCACCAGCCTGTTAGGACCCGCGCTCTCATCCCGTCTCACCAGCCTGTTAGGACCCGCGCTCTCATCTCGTCTCACCAGCCTGTTAGGACCTGCAGTCTCATCCCGTATCACCAGTCTGTTAGGACCTGCGCTCTCATCCCGTCTCACCAGTCTGTTAGGACCTGCGCTCTCATCTTGTCTCACCAGCCTGTTAGGACCCGCACTCTCATCTCGTCTCACCAGCCTTTTAGGACCTGCGCTCTCATCTCGTCTCACCAGACTGTTAGGACCCGCAGTCTCATCTCGTCTCACCAGCCTATTAGGACCCGCGCTCTCATCTCGTCTCACCAGCCTGTTAGGACCCGCACTCTCATCTCGTCTCACCAGCCTGTTAGGACCCGCACTCTCATCTCGTCTCACCAGCCTGTTAGGACTCGCACTCATCTCGTCTCACCAGCCTATTAGGACCCGCAGTCTCATCCCGTATCACCAGCCTGTTAGGACCCGCGCTCTCATCCCGTCTCACCAGCCTGTTAGGACCTGCAGTCTCATCTCGTCTCACCAGCCTGTTAGGACCCGCACTCTCATCCCGTATCACCAGCCTGTTAGGACCCACGCTCTCATCCCGTCTCACCATTTTGTATTTTTAGTATTTTGAATGGCTGAATTTGATATTTTATTTAAGAATTGTTCTATCGCATGTTGTTTTAAGTACTGCAGCAATGAGATTTTACATTAAATGTGTATTAATAAAGTAAGACACTATAGGCTACTGCCCTAAAAACGAGGTACAAACGTAAATGTATACAATCGTAAAATATACAATCAGATATATGGTTATACATACTTTGCCTGAGGAATGTCCAATACTCCAGTACTTTCTTTGGTACTGCTTTTCAGTACCACACATAATCCCACATACGTGTACTGGAACAGATAGCCTATCTATGGATGACATAGAAAACCTAAAAACATATTTGGATCCAGTGTGCAAAATACATAGTAAACAGGTATTTTGAATCAAAATCATTGTTGACCAGTATAATACATTTTTGACTTTTTTATTTTATTTTTATGTATTCGTGGCCATCTCCTTCGATAGGCCAGATACAGTGGGGCCTTTTAAACACGACTTCTTGTGGATGGTGCAACTATTTCACTCGCTGATTGAAATTCAGTTATTTTGCTCGGCCTTCCCCTGTCAGGGACGTGGTTGCTAGGTAACAGCTGAAGCACCGGTGCCGCCGTGTGTGTTGCTGCACCAGTTCGGTCTGAAGAAAAAAGCGTTTTTCTTTTCTTCTCTTATGCTGTTTAGGGCCTGTAAGAGCCAGACGTCATTAGAGAGACGACGTGCTACAGCCACGCCGGCTCTGTGGACGGTTGTAGCTGAAGGGGACGTCTGCTGAGGGACATGTCCAACAGCTTGGCCTGCACTGATTGGTCCGGGACTCCTTTGTAAAGGTGGAGAGGGTGTTCAGAGACTGAGACAAAGAAGTCACTTGGCTCAGTTACTCGAGACAGTCTCTCTATTCATTAGAGCCTCTCTGCCCAGTAAACCAATTAAGCCAATTTAGCATGAAAATACAGTGCGACCTGTTCTCGCTACTTTGCGTGGGAGTCAGAGTCGGAGCGAGGGGAAGTATTTCTCACTGACAGAGCTGGTTAGGGAAGATGGGGGCTTAGAAGTGCAGCGGAGTCACCGGAGACACTTTTGTTTCTTTGTAAGTGTTTCTAAGTCTTGTCGGTGCGTTTCATGCTCTAATTGGAATCCATGCAGCATTGCAGTGTTGGCATCGGAACACTAGAGGGCACTAGAGGGCACAGTCTCCCCATAACGCCTTTACAACCTTTACAATATTAACGCTCATAGGTATTGTTTACCAATATTATAGAGCTTTGTGGTAAGAGTAGGAGACTAAGAGGGGAGACCCTCCGTCTCTTTTTCTCATGGCTTAGACTCTAAGTGAGCGAGTGAGAATAGATTCTCTCTGTTTACCCGACTATTTTGAGTGCTCCACTGTGAGCATTTCTTCATGTCTTAAAGGTGAAGAAAGGCCTCCTATGTTGCCGTTACAGTTCGGGTTTTCACCGCACTGATGGGAAAACCATTTGTTCCGCGGGTCTTTGTGCGGGCGGTTTTGTGCACGGTGGATGGGCTTCTCGTGAGCGTGTGCAGGCTGAACGGCCTCCTGGCTCGGGCCAAAGCCCAGATGGCTGAAAGAGAGGCGTGTATCTCCAGTGACAGCACCGTGGCGGCCCGATAATGCCGAGCGATGCCGTGGGGGCGGGGTTGGCCTTTTGGGAGGCGGTCAGAACTTTGAGGCAGTCGGGGGGCGGAGCGGAATGGCACGCATCCCTGTCTGTCCCTCCCGGGTTCCTGCACAGCCCCTCCCAGCATCATTATCTATGCAAATGCCCCGCCCTCTTCCAGACTCTGGCCACTCCTTCTTTAACCCCTGACATAACAGACATAACCCTTTCATATTAGTTTCAATGTAGTTACCAAATAATTGACAGTAGTTAGTGAACAATACGCCTTAATATTTTAAGATGTAGATATGAATAAATCAGAGATTATCTGGTCATATCCGACATATCGTTTTGAGCAGGCGATGAACTGAATGTCTTAAGTTTGAGTTTCTTCAGATGTGAGTGTGACTGTACATGTTCCTTCCTGGTAGAATATATATGGCTAACACCAGAAGCGAACCGTGATCTTTAAACCTGGGCCCGCTAACCCCCCCCCCGAAAAAATAGTTTTTCCTTTCTTAATAGACTGCAATAATGAAAAACTGAGACGACAGTACAGCTTTAAAAACGCAATAAACAATAATATCTGTACTAGATAACGTCTTAAGCAAAATAAGGTTCCAACAAAATAAGGTTCACAGCTCCGTGTTCCTCGGAAGCGGAATATGTAAACAACGCGCACGAGGACGTCAAAGGAATGAATCGGAACTAGCTAGTGGTGGTACGCTAACGACAGCTAGCGTCGCCACAGCGGGCGGAAATTATCATACAGTTAAGCCCGCCCACTAAGAGAGAAGATATGATTGGTCAATTTTGCTGTCATTTGAAACTGGTATTGCGCTGAATTATAACTGCCAGGCCCTCTGTAAACGAACAGCGGGCATCACAGTGCTGATAGGGGGAGACACAGACTCACAGGCTTCCACTTAACCCCTCACCTTCCAACACAGATTGAATAGACACGGGTGAATAATTTATTTGCTTATATTTTTGTAATTGTTTAGATGTCGAATGTCAAACTGTAAGTAGATAAAATAAAATTGGATAATTATATATATAATGCTTTAAGAATATTTTAGGCCCTCTGAGAGGGCGTAGAGGGCCCTGACGGTTCCCCACTGGCTAACACAGGGTAACAGAGTTGGTACACACTCCTGTTAACACACCCACAACGAAGACGGCATGTCCCGCAGCTGTCCTGCGTCTCGGGTCCTGTTCTGTATCTTCCCGCGCTCCCCAATGTCATACTCGTAAAAGTGATTTGGGGCCTCGTCAGAACAGGACCAACACGAACGATGCGGCGTTGATTTGCGGCTTCCTGAGCTCCACACGCTTCCCCTCTCAAATCAGAGGAGCGCCAGCCGCACAGAGCATGTTAGGACCAGCATCTCAGCACCGCTCCAGAACACTAACACGCTCTCTCTCCTCTTCTGATGTAAATATGCCTGTACAAGCACTAACACAAAACGTTCAATAAACAAAGCCATTCCAGCTCGATAATAACTTTCTGAATGATATTGGAAGAAGTACTCATTCTTTTAGAATGATAAACCTCTCTATATTGTCTGGGTAAGGACACAAGACAAAACCTATAAATACATGCTTTTCCTCTCAAGGAAATAATACACTTCACATTTTTGTGCGGTATCGACATGCTGTCAGTGGCTGTACGATTAAACAGACCAATTTGGAACTGACATAATCAGAGACATGGGCGCAAACAAAAACGTGTTTTCCTTGCTACATTCAAAACACGCAGCTGGATGCAACAGTGTTTTGTCATGGTAATTATCTGCAGGCTTTTCAGGGTTGGGAGAATTACGCTGACTGAACTGCCAGGTATTTTAGGTTGTCAGGGCTTTTATGAAAAGGTAATTTTGCCAAAATGTAAACAAGTACACTTTAATATGATTTTTAATGTCAGTGGAAGTGAGAGTGGGATTACATTATTTCCCACAATGCCATGCACATAAAATAAGTCCATACTCAGTTTGTTGAAGGCATTCAGCATATTGGCACAAAATGTGGACGCAGTAATGAAATTCCAAGAGACACTTTTCCCTCCCTGTCTCTGGGGAGAGGTGGTATTGTCTCTCCATGGGGGGTATAATTCTCGGGGAATGTTTTTGTTTTGAGCCATGCTGTTTTGTTAGGTGATGTGGCCGGAATGGGTTAGTTTCACTGGGGGTAGGAGAAGCGGTTCTCTCTCACTCACGGCCTGCGTTACCCCCTAACCCCCATACTACTGCAACCCGGGTTTCTGAGGGGGGGCTGCATGAAAGAGATGTCCCAGCATGGAGTCCAGAGGGGCACACACACACACACACACACACACATCACAAGAAAAGAGAAAACGTCCCCAAACTTGCTTTGAATATCAAGCAGAGAATTACAGAGAGAATAGGAAGACGGCTTTTTATGTGCGAGTTATTGAGGTAGAAAATGTGGGGTCTGGGTCTGGGCCTTGACGCACTAACGGTCTGTGATGTCCGTGTTTGTGACTGGCTCATTAAAAAGGCTCCATGTTACAGAATGATAATGAATGAAACAGGCAGAACAGACCTGTTGTAGTGGTCTTGCAGAGTTTGTTGCGTGGGTCTGGTGAGGTTTGGAGAAGATTAGCGCTAATTTCCCACAGTAATATCAATTTCAGTTTTATAAGAAGGTCATACATTATTCTTTCTTATACTGTGAAATTTGGATTATAAATTGTTTACGGTGGATTATTTCTTAGGACAACCACATTCTGAATGGTGGGATCTTTATCATGGAAAGACAACGCGTTCATCAAGCGTCTACGGTCATGGAGAGCCATATACTTTAAACTTTGCAAGCTTTTATTTGGACATTAAATATCTTAAACTGGATGAACACAAGAGAAAGATTAGGATCGTCCTCACAGATAGCGTCTGCGCCGTTGCTTTGTAAAGCTCCTTTGACTGAGCTTGCCAGTTGGCGGTAAGACTGTCATGCAGCCCGTATCTCTGGTTGTAGCGGTCCTATCCATACTTGTTATGGTGGGGATTCAGCATAGGGGCCCTCCAGGGGGCCTGCACCACAGGGTGCTGCACGGCCCACCCGCACACTGGTGCAGGCGCCCTCACACCGGCCCTCACGCTGGCCCACACGCCGGCCCACATGCCGACCCCCTACCCTTTCGCCATTCCGGCAGCAAAACACACCGATGCCAGAAGATCTCCCATAGTAAGTATGTTAACTTTCTGTAGCAGAAAACTTTTCTTGAAGCACTGAGTGCTGGTTCAGTGGTCCAGTGTTCTGTGCAGCTACAACTGTCCGGGTCTGTGTGCCGTCTGACCAGAGAATAGCAGACTGTTATTGAACATTATTAATATTTCAGTTAAGGGTAACTTTGAGTTAAGGGTAAATTT
The DNA here is from genome assembly GCF_052324685.1 of Brachyhypopomus gauderio. Taxonomy (NCBI): domain Eukaryota; kingdom Metazoa; phylum Chordata; class Actinopteri; order Gymnotiformes; family Hypopomidae; genus Brachyhypopomus; species Brachyhypopomus gauderio. The sequence continues at coordinate 7,648,433 of NC_135226.1, forward strand.
GCTGAAATAGAATTTATAGAACTCATAAGAATCTTGAATTAGCAAACATGGTATGTATGAACATTCACACAAAATCCTGACAAAATAATCTGTTGATCATAACAGAATAATTCCCAACAGAATAATCTGGACATAAAAAGCTTGAAATCTTGAGCATAGCAGATGTGCCCATTCCTGGCGGTAAGTATAGCGTTAAGTATTCAGGCTGTTTTTTTAGCAGGTGGGCAGCTGATGGATTGATATTTGGCTCAGATGTTCAAAGTTCTCTGCTGTGACCTCGGTACCACTGTACAACTCAGTCAGTACTGTGAAAGGCATTGCAAACTTGACACTGTTACTGCTCCTGAGTGATGTGGGTCAGAAGCTTTCAGGTGCAGAGGTTGTCTGCTCTACCAAACACCCCTTGCTTTCTCAGATATGGACGCACTTGAAGAAAAATATTGGCCTCTTCTTGAAGCTAAATTGTAGAATAAAGATGGCTCTCTGTTAATTGTATCCTGAATCTTAAAGTTTTAATGTTTTTAAATGGCAAAAAGTAATTTAAACATTTCTGGATTAAAAAAACACAATTAAATGTTACGTTTTTGGTAGGATAAAAAAAAAACAAAACTACAAAACTTGCCCAACGTTAGTGCAGTACATTAGTGAACAGCAGAGGGCGTCGTTGCCATTTGAATGGACGAACCAACTGGTGGCTCTCGCAGTTGAATGTGCGCTGTAGCCTCAGCTCCGAAAACTACCCAGTACAACCAGTATCATAGATTACTTGTTTTAATATGGAATTTAGTTAATTTAACAGATTAATAATTGTCTGTGTTATCGCAAATACCCAAATTATCCAGCTCACGAATACTAATGTCCTAATTGCACAACGCAAGCAATTTGACAAATCACTGAGGAAAGAGAAGGTTCGGTTCTTTAGTCATCCACACTAAATGGGTCTAAACATACAATGCAATAATCCCGTTTAATCCAATTTAGCATTGCGTAGATTGTTTTTTTTTTTCCTGAGATTTGGGTTTGTTTTCGTTACGCACAAACATTAAACTTTGATTAAGCACAAGATACCCAAGGGATATATGTTATTAGACAACAGAAGCTATTAGATGGTCCTTGTGTTGGTGAAACCAGCTCGTTAAAGGTTAAAATTCTCCCATGGAATGATCCATTGTTCGCTCCTGTGGGGGGGATTGGAACATACCATTTGAGCTTCCATTCACGCCGTTTGAATGAAGTACCGTTGTTTCAAATTCCCTCTGCCGGAGGTGATGGGTCCACGCTGTAACGACAGGGACAGTAAAATTGAAGTTACAGGGGTTAAAAACATTAGGGAAAAACATTGGAATAATGCACCGGTTATCGGGAAGTAGTGGGGAAGTGGATCTGATTCGCAGCTGAAAAACTAAAGTCAGCGAGATTCTCCAGCATCAGTCTCTATTCCTAAGGAAATATCTGTGAAGTTTAGCGTGCGAGTTCAGAAGTGATGCTCTTGTGGCAATTAACGATGTGACAGTGTGTGTTTTTAGTCTGGGTGGACCTTCCTGACAGCTTTGCGGAATTCAGAAACTCAGTTGGCGAACTTTTTTAAAGGAGTGTGAGCTTTATCCGACTTGCGTTGGTTCAGAGTCGGATAATGATGCATCTTTATCTCGACCGACTGGATTATACTTAACTAATCTAGGACAAAGTCAGCTTGGATTTCGTTCATTATTGCTTTCAATAGTTCGTTTAGGCTCCCGTGAGACAACATGGGACTGTTTTGAACGAATGGACAAGCTGTCGTTGTGTTTTTTACTCATGGAGTACTCGTTAAGACCGACATAACCTGGATTACGCTCAGATTTGCGGAGTCTCCTATCATTGAGCTTAATCCCGATATCACGTTGTCCACACCAGACAAGCTGCTTGTGTTGTGAACTTGGAAACGAAACGGCATAAAGATTATGAGGGATCGAAAAGTTTCTCAGAACTGGTAAATTCTGTGGATTACCAAAATAACAAACATTAAAAACGTGCAGGCTGCTTTGGAGAGACGATGACACGAGCGTTTGGATTAGCGCTTTTATTTGTGCACGTCTGCGCAGGTATGTACGGCATATGAATGTGTGTATGCACACACACCCCCTCATCCCTCATCTCTTTGGGGTAGGGTTAATGGAGGTGTAGTAGCCCCCACTCCAGGACGCAGGTCAAACATTACAGGTATTCCAGATTACTGTACTACAGTGCAAATGGGAGATGTTTCTTTATGAAGGCCACTTCACTGTTTCTGTACACTAGTACACTATTGCGACACCCTGGAGTCTGAACACATGTTAATGCGTGTTCCTATCGATCCTATTAAACGCTTACGTTTTATTTCCATTTAAGTAATTATCATTCGTCATACACAGTATATATTCTGTCATGTTACAGTGATGCTAAAACCCATATGAAAGGCCAACAATGTTCCCAACTATAATTAACTCCAAAAAGTGCCTTTTTAAAAACAAATCTTGCTGAATAAAGTCTTTCTTTCTTTCTTTCTTTCTCTCTCTCTCTCTCTCTCTCTCTCTCTCTCACATGTCCACTGATATGACTATTATGAGTGCATTCCTTCTCGTCTTATCCATTGCAAATGTGGGACGTGACTGTTTTATTCTTCATAACTGCAGTTGTTTTAGATACAGAACAAATCTTTTAAAATACATTTTAAAAAGAAAAGAAAACAGAAAGATTCTGTGACTGTCACCGTGAGAGAATACTTAAAAGACTCTCACTGTTGCAGGGAGTTGCAATGTATTCTGTTAAGCTACAGAACCTGCTTGTCTTGTTCTGATGAATTGGTTAATCTACTGTTCCTTACAGTACATGTTTCACGTTCAGTCAGGCACTCTGGCTTTTGTGGGCCATTGTGCCACCGTAGTCCACACCGCGTCCACACCGCAGAGTCCTGAAGGACAGACTCGTCTCGGTGCGATCCGCCCGTGTCCTGGAGTCCCTGGGTTCTTGCTGCCCTGGGGCAGAAACACTGAAACCCTGACTGTAAATAACCATAATCCCCCCTCAGATCACTCCCTCTCCACAGTAACGGAAGTAAACCCAGTCTTAAATAAACCTTCACCTCAAGTTCAGCCATAAAGTGATAATGGTACACCATCAAACTTTGCTGCGTCAGTACGGGGTGATGGCCCTGGTGTCTGTGATCACGGTTGATCTTTAGTTGGGTTCTTACCGTAGGTGGACACTTGCAGTATTCTAGTTACTTATTATTCACTTGAATAATAAACACTATATGTCTGTTTTTTGCTTTTGAAATCTAGCCACATTTAGCTGAAGGTGCTGATGCAAAAGTGATTTTATTTCAAGACGCTAAATGTTTTGCTCATTGTGTTATTACAGTGTACACTTTCCTTGGTCGTTATGATTGTCTGAAGTAATTGTTTTCAAGGTATGGCTCAAAAGAGCGCTACAGTTTTAACTCCACTTTGAATTAAGCCTGTAGCTGAATGTCTGTTTGAAGCTGTCATTCTGCTATGAGAGGTAGATGGTGGCGGAAAAAGAGTTTATTCCAATGAAACTGGAAAGACAACTGACAACTTTTTAAAGTTGATTCATTTAACAAAGGCAGAGAGATCAGAGTAAAACTCTAAATAAAGCATTGCTGTGAATCCAGACTCCATTAGGGTTGTTTTGTAAGGTTGTCAGTCACAAGTGAAAGAAAAAAAAAACAACACAAGATTAAAGCAGTTTTTGTGTGCGTTATGAAAGCTCCTTACCAGAGTCCTGTTTCTCTGGCTCATTGTATATCCCGTGTTGATATTACCTCATCATGTTTAGCTGTTCTTTCAAGCATTCTTTACCATCTGAATGGGGTTCAATATGAGTAGTCACGTGGTCTCTCCAGTGCCAGTGCCAGTGGTGCATTCGCCTACAGTCCAGCAGTATGGCTACTCTTCTGCCATTTCTGGCCTCCGCTCGGCCCGCACGCAACGCCTTCGGTGGTCTTGTGAGGGAGCGCGCGGGCCCCACGGCTGTGAGATGGCGCGGGGCCGAGGAAGCGGCGAAACGCTTTAACACGCTCCTGCTGGGGCAGGGGTCGCGGGGTCGCGGTTCCAACGTTGGGGGGGGGCGGAGCCTCTCGTGCTAGGAGGATGCCCTGGCATTTCTGTTCCCGTGGCGCTTCGAGTCCCTGTGCGCTCCAGTTCCACCAGGCACTGGCCTGTAGGGCAGTCTTAGAGCGCTGCCATCTTTAGAATAAGTGCGCCTGTGGGGCAGAATTACACAGCGTCGCCATCTTCAGACTGAGCTGAGGATGTCTGGATAGTATTTAATTTTCTTTTATGGAAATAATGATCAGTTAGTCCGTGACGGTCGGCTGTCATTACACGAAGAGGGAATTTGGTTTAACGTCCTAAATAGTTTGAAATATGGTTTTACTTTATCCTTGCGCCAATTGAAACAGGCTGTCATGAACTGTATCCTGATGGGCTTATTCAGAGTCTAAAAATGAACTGGTTTGCTGTTCTCTGGTCTCATGGTGGAGCCAGGCTTGTGAAGACTTGCTGGGTAAGTCTGCAGTAAGTCGGCGCTGCAGAGAGGCTGTTAAATGATATTGAGACATGACGAATGTGCGGATGTTAACCTGGTGATTCACTCTGTTGTCATACACTAAATGGCTCTTATCAGTGACGGATGTCTCATCTGTCAGAAGTTCACCAACTTCTCACCCTGCGCTAACAGGAAAGATTCCGCCTCAGGGAATCTTTTCACGCTGAAATGCAACTTTTGGAGTAGGGTTTCTGGGGTCTTCAGGTGATTAGATAAGCGGTTAAACAAATCGTTGCACGAGCGACATGAAACGCGGCTACATTTCAGACGGATGCCTCACGTCGAGGGTGCTGAAGTGTCTTCTTCCTGTGTGTCCTTCGCCTTCTCGTCCTTCCGTGAAGCCGTGTGACTCGCGGAAGACGAACCCGCAGCTGTGATGGATGGCGGGGGGCTCTCTGCAGCAACGGGAGACGAGCGGGACCTTCCCGGGCCTCGGGACCTTTCTTTCCTCGGGTGCTCCTGGCAGTTCTGTCCAAGGTAGTACAGTGCAGTGTGTTTACTCGCCTGTGTGAGCGCGAGAGAGGAGAGAACACGAGATGTGTTGAGGAATGTTCTGTCCAGAGCAGTCGGCGTTTGGATGGATGGGGTCTTAAGTGCAGGATAATAAATCGTCAGGGCGTAAGGGGAGTGCGGAAGGCACCGGAGTCCCAGTTCGTGATAAATGTTCTCACAGGTGATCAGTGCGTATGCTTCTCTGAGGCTTCTTCCTCCCCCCGTTTCACCCTGCTGTAGGCAGACTTAGCACGGCACCCGGCTTTATCTGACCGGCCTCACATGCCCACATGGCACAGGTTACGCCGGAGGAAAAGGTACGCGTGCTAATCCCGAGCGTGCTAATCCCGAGGAGAGGTGCGCTGCTGCCGTTCGTGCCGTCTACACTTCCACCAGGAAGTGCTCTTCGCTCTCAGGGTTGAGGATTAGTAATCCTGATCCGTTCATACCTGTGAGAAACGACAGCACCCGCCGGGCCATGTGGGCTGGCCTCTCCTAAATCCCAATTAGCGTCCGTCTAAACCTAATTAAGAGGAATGAAACAGCTTGATGTTGAGGATTAAGGGCGAATGGTGGACGTGTAAATCTGTTCATTCTCGTCACCGTATTGGACTGTGAGGATCTTCTTGCAGGAGGTCCTTCATTGCCAATTGCGGTAATTTCTTTAGTCCACTCTGTTCCCATTGGTGCAGCCAGGGAATGAATTAGCAGCTCAGATAAGCCCGTGTTGTAGCAGTAGCTCAGGGACTTGCTCATCCCGTCCCAGAACACATCTTCTGTAATTGGCTTACAGGAGCGTTTTAATTGGATTAATTTGAAGATCAGCATATTGTCAATACTCTACAAATTTCCAGGTCACGTTACTGCCGATAAGCACATAATGGTTCTTGGACACCGAGTGCATCAGGATGATACGTGGTGTGCGTCGGGGACCCTGGGGTCTCCACTACCCAGCTGACCATCAATACCAGCTCTCGATCATCTGCTTTCCCCCCTTTACCCTTGTGGTATTTTAAAACCCTGGTGGAATGTAAGCATACGTCACAGGCTGTGTAGGGTAATGAGGGGAACCCTGGGTAAAATGGAGATGTTCGTGGTTGCTGCTTTAGAGTTTGTATAATGCGTGTCCATCTGTCTGGGAATGAACTGTGATGTCACGGTGTGTCTGAGACAGTTGGACAATGTTAAACCTTCTGGAGAAGGAGCATTCAAGCTTCAGTGGTTTTAGAGGTCATTCATACAAGGATTATAAGGGGGGGTTGCACTCTGGAGGTGGAGTCATTCGTCGTGGTCCAGTTAGTGGTGGTCGGTGTTGGAATTAAAAGCTTTACTGAAGTGAATGTGTCAGAGATGTTTTCAACAGTTTTTTTTTTTTCTCAAAGGAGATATAATCTTTAATGTTTTAATTTGCTGACATATTTGGCTTCTGACACGTCTTGTGATTGACAGCTGTCATCTGGCATTCCCTGCCGTCATTCATGGTAATCAGCAGCATGTCACACAGAGTAAATGAGGCAGTTCTGCTCATTCTTATATGGTGAAACAGACTCTTAACTCTTACTCTTTTTTTTTTTTTTTTTTTTTTTGCAAAAACTTGCATTTTTCAAACTGTGGTTACACTGGCTGTTAGAGTTTTTCTGGAATTTGTAATGAGTTTGGCATTAGCCAAACTACCTAAACTGCAGAGCTGAATCGCCCCTCTTTCCAGTGCCTGTCAGCCGTGGCTTGGTGAGAAATGGCTTATTTTCTCGGTGTGTCTAAAAAGGGAGTGAAGTATCCCACTTTCTGCCCCCTCCTCCCCCCTCACCCCCTTATTTGGCTGTTTTTAAGACTTGCCTTTTTGTTGCTGGTCAGCGCAGCGCTTTTGACAGATGAAGCAGGCCGACAGAGAGAACCCCCGCAGGCTCTGCCACGGGCTCCCGGCATTGTGTCGCCTCAACGGGGTAATTGTTTGACTCGTGGAAAGAGGAGGGGCAGTGGAGGGTTTGGGGTTCACAATAGCCCCCCCAGGGACTAGGAAGGCAGACACAGCCTCATCCGAAAAATGCAAACGGCAAAATGGCCCCAAAATGATCACTCCCCATCTCACATGATCACTCCCCATCTCACTCCCGTTTCACAACAAAGATGCTACAGCAATGAAATGCACACATTGTTCAGTCCAAATAGTTTTTTAGGATTTTGTTTTCGCCGTCGGGCTATTTTGAGGGGAAAGGTAAAAACGATGCTTTGAGCGTCTCCCTCGTTTGCCAGTTAATTGGTGCTTATGTGTGGCATTTTCAGGACTATGCGATACAGACTTGACAAGCTTAGACACTTCAGCTTCACCCAGTCTGCTGCTGTTGTCGGATAGAAGCGCAGCGTTACTGCTGCTTTGTGCATTTTAAAGAGACTCGGTCCCAGTCTTTTCTTATCCTCTGCTGGGAAGACTGAGGTCTGAAAGGTGGTATTGAAGACAGCCATTCCTCCCTCTCCCACCCTCTTTCTCTGTTCCTTGACAAGATCAGCTTCCTTGCCCTGGTGACCATTCTATTTCCTACACTCTGGAAAGCTTGGATACACTTTTGAAATGCTAAAAACCATTTGGATGCGCTTGTCTGGTAGAGAGAGCCCAGCAAAGTGATTGAGAGGGGGGGGGGGGGGGATTAAATTAGTAGGAAAAAGAGGGACCACTAATTAGTTGATTTAAAGGCACGGACCCTCCCCCTTGTGCCCTGTTCACCTTCTCACATAGACTACCTTTGATCCCTCTCAGCCCTGTTGCATTATGGGTAAGTGATTTTCTTCAATTATAGACCTCGTCCCTCTACAGCCCATGAACCAGCACCATCTAATTGGAACTTGCCTCTTAAATCCTGTTCTGTGGAACACATCGTAGTTCTTATTGGACCAGAATATCAATATGTTGGTATCTCACTTTAAAGTGACAGTTGCTTGCTTCTCCACTTCACACCTAAGGGCCTTCACAGCTGATGGAGTTACTTTGACAAATTTGTGTCAGATCAGCTACTCAGACTGCTGCATGCCCTGAGGCTGAACCTGATGCTGATAAAAGCATGGGTTCTTCACACAGGCACGCTCAGAAGAGCAGCATATTTAAAAGCCTGTCCTTGAAACCTCATAAGGATTTACAGTTTGAAATTCTACCTTACCATGCAGAAATATCTCCGGACACGGAGAATGGTCAACAAACTGATGTATTTTTGGTTGAACCAAAATATTGGCTTGATAATTCTATAGCTTGTTCACCTGTGCATGTCTAAATGTTTGGACCCATGCTAAGCTAACGGCATGTGAATCTGTGGCTTTGATTTAACGTGGTCCAATAATTTCAGTCGGTGTAGGAAAAAAAGCCAGAATTCTCTGGTGGTTACCCTGTCAGAAACTACGTCTTTTTCACCAACTGAAACGGAAGCCTTTGACTTAAACGTGAAGGCCAGCATTTGCTGAGCTGATTTTGCTCCAGTGTCGCAAGTTATTGGCTTTGAGAGAAATGTCACTGACTTCTTATATCCAGATAGATTTGCAGCTGTTTGATGTAAACAAGTAATTTTCCATCTTCGAACGAAACAGACCAAATAAATCAATTCAATGTTTGTGCCTGAAGAACACATGCATCCATGATTATAGTAAACAACTGTAATTACACAGAAACGTGTAAAACAGCTGTTTGTGTTAGCAGCATATCATATTAAATGTAGCTCTTTGTCACATCTTTTCCATCTAACCAGACTTTCAAAGAATGTTCACATGCGTAGTAGGTTCTCCTTTCTCAGACGGATTGTTAGCTAACACGCTGCCTCATGTAAGACAAGCCGCGTGGCTAAAGCCTCTTGCTAAGATACACGTGCAGCTATGCTAGCGGCTACGGTGGCAGCTAATCATCGTTGCCGTCAATCAAGTTTGAAGCCGCGCAGCTTGCGTTTCCGTCCGTGCTCTCTTAATGACGGTGATTGTGATGCCGCATTGTCCATTTTCTCCACGGTGTCAGCGTCCCGTGCTTCGGCATAAGAGTGTGTGTGGTGGGTTGCGTCAGAGCTGATTGACAGCCCCAACCTGTCAAATGTACACCTTTTATTACCGTAGACGGACAGATTTTAATAGACAATAGAAATGTCAGCGTTCTCAAGGTGATGACCTCAGGGGAGAAACGACATTCAGATAATGCTTGTAAGTAAAAGCCTTCTGTAATTATAGATCTGCAGAATTCAGATCTCTATTATACTCTAAGATCATGCTGGGTCTTTAACGAGCTTACTGGCATTAAGAGTCGAAGTTAATTGGGGGAGGGGGCGGGGAGGGGGGAGTGTCCACGGAGCGGATGCTAGGGGCAAAATTCAGCCGGCTTCACATGCTCTTGCTTGAATTCAAATCATCAATTTATGAACCTCAGAACACTGTAAAACTCTCACTGATCTCACATTTACCGGTGCATTCTGGCCCATGGAATTAAGTGTATTGGATTCTACGTGTTCGTAGTGCAGGTTGCGTGTTCCTTGATAAACCTGCAGAACATGTCCACTCGTACGTCCTTGCATCAGACAGGGACGTGAAGGATCCATTCCATGGCCTGCGTGGGGACACGTCTGCTTAGCAACCCTTTAAAAAGAAGACTTGGTAATCAACCCTCTGTTCCGCGTCTCTTGAGGCTCTTGAAACATTAACGCAGTGCTACACACGCAATTTGTCCAGCCTGCCTTGTCCCGGGTGTCCCAGCGTTCGCCGTGTCAACCGATAACTGCTACAACTCGTCCGATAAGTGCTCCAGTGTAACCCAGCCCCTCCCCCACCACATCTGCCATCTACTAAATGATATTTAAATGCCATTTGATTTTGCCCCCCCCCCCCCCTTCCTCCTCCTCCTGACCGGCCATCTCCAACTCTGCCAGCTTCGCAGACGTTCTGCCCAATGTTGGCGTAGAGCCCCGAGCTCCATATTCTTCCCCGAATGGACAGTGCCAAGCGGGGCCTGGGGTCAAGTTCACCACCCAGTGTGATGCGGCAGGGAGGGGGTGTGACCTTGGGAAATGCCGGCCTGTTATTGGACGTGCCGTGGGCCAGTGTAGGCAGTGCCAAAGTGCAATGCGGTTGCAGGAGAGGAAAGGCAAACACAGAACATGATAGGTCCAAGATACATGAGTATTGTGTATAAAGATTTACTTCTCAAATGTGTGCCATTTTTAAGCAGCACATGTTCCACAGGCTTGATTTAGCATTCTGCCGCAGTTCTCTGGTAACTGATATATGGAGAAGACTGTGGTCGAAACCTCCACAAATTTGACTCATCAAGGAAATGAAAAAGCTGTAATTCATAGTACACTTCATTTACACATCTTCCCACGTGCCTGTAAATCTTTCTAATAAACACACTGTTCCATGCACACTTACACGCGCATACATATGGGCAAGTTTGGCCCCAATTCCTTCTCTCTTTTAATTGTGAATGTCATATTCATGTTCTTTTCTCCTTTGGATCGAGATGTTTCCACACATGTAGACGTGAGCTGTAGCATACACATACGTGATGGGTGTTGTAATTGATACTGACTGCGTAGGGGATTGACAGGGTGGCGTTCTGACACACACAGTCTGGAATAGTCCATCTGTTCCAAACCACACATGGCAGCTCACTGCCTAACAAGCAGATCACGGAAGCTTCCGGAGCTCTCTACGGTCGGGCCCACCATGGCTGCCGACAGGTATGTTATTTATATGTGGGGAACGTTGTACAGTTCCAAACACCAATGTTCTTGTCTGATATTTTGTTTTGAAGTAGCTGCCGATACATGGTAGATGAAAACGTGTTGAATTCTTACATTTTCCTGGTTAAATTATAATAGTGACACGAAGACAAAACCGAAAATGTTATTGAAATTCCCTGCACACAGAGTTGTTTTATATAGTTTATCATTTTGTTTATCCACGATTATGGGTTTTCATCTTTATCCTATTTTATATCCTAGCCTTGGTTTACATCAAAGTCCCATCCATGTCCATGGTGTTTGGATCTCAAACCGTAGAGAATTGTAAATGTTAAATAATTTACGTTTTTTTTTCCTTTTAAGGTCCACTGAGAAAATCTTGATCAGACTCAAGAGTAATATGGCATGAGAATATAGTACAACCTGAATATCTTTCTCTCCTGCACCAACTGTGCGTTATTTAGTCTTCTGGGGCACAGTGTACCCATAGTGTTATTTATGCTCCACACATACAGTGTGCAACTGTGACCTAAATCATGTCATAGCTCCTCATCAAGAATCTCTCCACAACGCAGTATGTTCACCCGAGACCTGTAAACACGCGCCTTTGTCTGGAGTCCGTTCGCTTTGAGTATTGCCATGGACTCGTTTCTCCACCTAGACGTAGCAATGGGTGGTGGGTGGTGCTGGGTGGTGCTGGGATGTGGGTGAGATTGGGGTGGGGGGGGGGCGGCTCACATTATTTCATCTATCACATGTGAGACGATCCCTCCCGCAGCTGACTGAGGCCCTGACGGAGGCCCTGACTTCTCCAGCCTGTCTCCCACATGGGAACCTTTTGCTCAAAGCTCTCAGACCTATACTGGCAATTACAGCTACGTTTATAACATTTCAGGTGTAAATATCTCACTGAGATTTAGAGAATCTTTATGATATTGGTATTAATCTTCTAACGTTTCCATCACTGCAAGTGCTGACAAAAAGCAATAAAATGATGCACATAATAATATATCAGCCATAATGACAATAGATTAAAAGAGGGTTTAAAAGTTCCAAATACTTATAACACAAAAAGAACTGGACACATATTAGAGGCTGGGCGAATGGTGTGCTCAAAACAGTGGCACTGGACAAAGTCTGAAGCCATAGTCTCTTATCTCAAACTCTCTCTCCCTCCCTCCCTCTCTTCTTTTTCTTTATGGCATGACTCTTGAACTTTTCTATGGCAGTCATGAGTGCTGTGACTAACCCGGAGGGGCAGATCCTGCCCTTATCATAGCCATAAACAGCTGCAAATGAGCAGCTAATCACAGATGAGCTGAGCGAGATAGGCGGCGGCCTGCCGGCCTCGTGTGGGGCGTGTTGGGGGCGGTGGGGGGGGGGGGGGGGGGGGGGGGGGGGGGCTGGGTGGTGTTCGGGACGGGGTGACGGCCACGCGACCGCTTGTGCGTCACCACGGCCGTGATAAGGTGAGGTTCAGTTAGATACAAGGGAGTGTGTTTCAAGGTGCACTGACACCTTTGCAGGCACACACACACACACACACACACACAGATCTGCCGGCCGACCTTGCTCTAAAAGCCTGTGTGTGTGGTGGAGTGTTTGGTTGGCTATCTCTGTTCCTGTGCCAAGAAATCCTCATTGACAGGGACGGAGTGAAAGGAAACTCATTTCCACTCGACAGTAACAGAAGCACTGGAGCCGAACTTATTAGAACTGTCTTTCTCTCTCTCTCTCTCTCTCTCTCTCTCTCTCTCTCTCTTATATCCCTCTATCTCTAACTCCATTTCCTTTTTCTCTTTGCTAGTTGAGCGTATTCACTTGGCTCAGTGTAGATCTGTGATATGAATATATCCAGATGGTTTGTTGGGATTTTAATTACGAGCCTGTAACATTCACAGTGAATGGACCACACTGATTTCTGCCGTCCCTCGGTGGCTTTGAGGTATTTACATAAGGACACACACACACACACGTGCGCCCCCGCATGCTGCGTTATTATATGTCAGTATGTTTTAAAATAATTTATATTGTCATTAATGAGAAGCTGCCCTAAACACTGAACTTAAAACATTGTTTCCATACATTCTTTGTTCTTTGTCTAATTTGAAAATTAAACTTACTTGAACATTAAAAGTATATCTATTGGCTTATGCTCAAACCATGGTTGTTGAATCACGCAGTAAGCCACCATTACATGGTGTGTGTGTGTGTGTGTGTGTGTGTGGGTGTGTGTGTGTATACATGAGGGAGAGAGATCATAAGATTTATTTTCAGCAGCACATATTGGTTTGGCCTTATATTCGTTTTTTTTTTTTTTTTTTTACTTGGATATTTTCAGGCTGCGGCATCATGAGGTAGATTGTCTTCCAATATATTTTTTCTCTCTATCTCACTTTTTAATTACTTGCACAGTAAGGCTCTATTGGCAGGTTAGCTCAATATAGATAGAGATAGAGAGAGACTCTGTATGTGTGTCTCTGTGTGTGTATGACAGAGACACAGTCAGATGGTGTGTGTGTGTATGTGTGTGTGTATGAGAGAGACACAGTCAGATGGTGTGTGTGTGTGTGTGTGTGTGTGTGTGTGTGTGTGTGTGTGTGTGTGTGTGTGTGTGTGTGTGTGTGTGTGTGTGTGTGTGTGTGGGTGTGTGTGAGAGAGAGAGAGAGAGAGAGAGGGAGAAATCCGACTCTTGCCGGAGGCACAGATCGATGAGATCTTGGCTGCAGTATTCCCAGCTTCCCCTAGCTGAACTCCTGGAGTTGATTAGCCCAAGTCCTGCTCTGTGGAAGAGGAGAGAGATGAGTGGAGCGCGGGGTGCTCAGGAGGGGTCAGGTGGAGCGGATCAGAGCAGCAAGCGCGGAAAGAAAGCCACGCAGCGCACCGATGAGACGCCGGCGTTGTGAAGCCGTGTTTGGATGGAGGACCTGCAGGGGGTGCTTTGAAGGAGCTCTGCGAAGGGTAGACGTGCGCCGGAGAAACCGGCGTCCTGGCGGACAAGGCCGACTTTAATGAACGATCTTCTTCTGCTGAAAAGATTTGTCCTCCTTTGTCGGGCATTGCTCACTGCCACTGAATTCCTCTTTTTAAAATGGAGGCGAGCCTCACTCCTTAATGTGTGATCAAGGATGTGATCGGCGCTGAATGAGGGCCGTGGACCTGGCGCGGTTCAAAGTGCTGTGTGAATAAAACATACACTCCGTCTTCCATAGAGAACCCGAGTGGCTTTGGAAGCCCTGACAAGCAGAATTTACCTGCACATTGTGTGTGTGTGTGTGTGTGTGTGTGTGTGTGTGTGTGTGTGTGTGTGTGTGTGTGTGAGAGAGAGTGTCTGTGTGTGTGTGTGTGTGTGTGTGCGTGTGTGTGTGCACGCACAGACAAAAGCACACAGCTTTGTTCTTATGCCGTCTGCAGGATCAAAGGCGCCAATGTGAGCAGGTTCTGAATGGGGTTTAATTTTGGGCGTCTTCATCCACTCAAGCACCCAGATGCATTCAGTGTTTGCACTCATTATATTTTCAGCACTGTTTAATTAAACGTCTCTTTTGTGTCGCTAACTGTCTCATATTATTTGATTCAAAAGATCTTTGATTCTTTTCTCTTGCACTTTTTCACTAAAGTGTTGGAATTTCAGTATCTAGATGTTTCCATGGGACAAAATAAGATGAAACAGGCTAAGAAAATAGACAGTGGAACAGCACCATGATTCAGGACCATATCATGATTCAGGACAGCATCATGATTCAGGACAGCATCATGATTCAGGACCGTATCATGATTCAAGACAGTATCATCATTCAGTACTGTATCATGATTCAGGACAGTAGCATGTTTTGGGCTTATGTACATCACATGCTAAGCACCACACCTTTCAAACCATCATTTATGGATTCATTTATGATGCTAACTTGTAATATTTACAGTAAATAATGCAGTTGTTATTGCAGTGAACAGTTGCAGTTCTGTGTCAACTTGAACTAGCTTTCTGTCAATTTTGGCTCTTAAAACACTGTATTGCTGTAATTGGTTACATTCTGTTCTGTGTGAGTGTGTGTGTGTACTGTGAAGAAACATCAATGCAAACCCATGGGATCCTGCATAAATGAATTGTGACCCTGAACTGCTAATTAATCCCAGGTCCTTTTAATTGTTGCTGAATTAGATCTAAAGGCCAGTGTGGAGACACACAAACTCACACACACACACAAACTCACACACACACACACACACACACAAGCCCCCCCCCCCGCGTTAAAGATGCCACACTCATTTGCATATAAACCAGGTTTTGTGGACACAGTTCACTGGTCTCTGAACTGAAGTAATGACTTTGGCCACTGAGATTACCTCTTTCTCCTCCCATTTTAGCCACTTATTTATCTCCTTACAGCATGACAGAGTGTGGAACATGCACACACATGCGTGCATACGGATCCATGCCTGTGGCGTGTGTCAGTAGGACCCCTTATCTCATATAACACCCCCCCCCCCCCCCCCCCCCCCCCCCCACACACACACACACACACTGCTTCTCGGCTTTGATCAGGGAAGTTGCAAACGTCTAAAATGACGGTGTCTTAGTTCAAGTGTTGCTCCACTACACTCCAGAGCAGAGAGAGGATAAAGTAACCGGAGGGGGGGGGGGGGGGTCCTCACAAGGCCTTTGTTTGTGCACTAATACTCCCGAGTGCACTAATACTCCCTAAGTTAAATTCAGAGGCGTCTAGCAGCCAGTGCCACACCAGATCGATACTCACAGCAGTTCCTGCAGCACAACAATATTTTAGATTGTTTTTTTCTCCTAGTGGTTTATCAAGAGTTCCCCTTGTCTGCCTACAGCAGTTTGTCACGTCATCGATTCTGCGAATGCTGGAATCCATTGTTTTAATTGCCTGTGCTAGTTAAGGTCCTAGTATAATGGGCAGGTTCTTCAACTACGCTGCAGTGCATTGCTTCAGCTTGCAGCTGGAGCGTGTACGTGAGGGGAAAGAAGGGCTTGAGTGATGACTAGCCCAAGCAGAGACTCTGAAAGTGGTTGTCCTAGAGAGCCTCTGGCTGACTCCTCCTGCCGTTAATGTCTCATCTGCATCTCATCTCTACAGCCCCCCCCCCCCCCAATTCCCCACTTTTTCAAGTCTTGTTGAATTCTCCTCTGTGTCGTCTAGGGTCCCGGCTGCGTCAGGAAGACTCTCCGCCCCGGATCGTGGAGCACCCCTCCGACCTGATCGTGTCCAAAGGCGAGCCCGCCACCCTCAACTGCAAGGCGGAGGGCCGGCCCACGCCCACCGTGGAGTGGTACAAGGACGGCGAGCGGGTGGAGACGGACCGGGACAACTCGCGCTCGCACCGCATGCTGCTACCCAGCGGCTCCCTCTTCTTCCTGCGCATCGTCCACGGCCGCCGCAGCAAACCGGACGAGGGATCGTACGTCTGCGTGGCCCGAAACTACCTCGGGGAAGCCGTCAGCCACAACGCATCGCTGGAAGTGGCCAGTAAGTGCTTGGTTTTCTTTTATTGTTATTGTTATTGCTGTCGCTTTGGGGGGGGGGGGGGTTGGTTTAGCGCCTGTAAGAAAGGTGGCTCAACTCGGCGTGAGTGAGGATGTGAACTTCTTTTTCAGCTCTTTCTCAGCATTACGGGCCCTGTAAATAATGGCGGCGCTGATCAAGGCCTCCGCAGGACCAGCAGGTTTTCCCTGAGGTGGTTTGAAACCAGGCCACGGGCCCGATTCAGTCCTCAGTCCTAGTTCTGCGGCCGTGTTCGGAATAGCGGAGGAGCGGATGAATGGAAGGTCTCTCCCGTTTCCTCCAGGGACAGGCGCCTCAATGGACTCAGTGGGTTGGATAATCTCAAGGCGGGCAGGAAATGTTTGCCACGGTGGGCCTGCATGGCGATCTCAGTACATGGAGCTGGCCTGCTCCAGCTGGGTTGAGTAGCTCTTAAAGAACCCTCGGTAGGTGGTCAGGAGTCATCACAGATACAAAGCCTCTCTTGCTTTTGTTGTCTAGAACGTGGGGGGTGGCCCGAAGAGTGATAGGTAAAAGGTTTCTGTTGTCTGGGCCCTTTTTGTCTAATGCAAGTGTCGGTTGCAGAAGTGGACAAAAAAAAGTGAATGAGTGTGTACTTGGTGAGATTTGGATAAGGAAGAGAATTCTGCCTTTCTTGGTCTTTCTTAGTGGAAGGACTAGAGGGTTCTGTAACATTGCTGAGTAGTGGCAAAATAAACTATTCAAACCCTGGACAGATTGCCACATGTTTATGATGTCATGGGTTTATGATGTCATGGGTTTATGATGTCATGGTGTTTATGATTTCATGGTGTTTATGATGTCATGACGTTTATGATGTCATGACGCTGACGTGGTTTCCTCATGTATTCACCAGGACATTTTCATGTATATGGCCACTTTAGTTCACGTTGTATGCAGCTACAGTACCTGGTGATCGCTTGGCAAATATCTTCTAAGCTGCAAAAGGGTAGATGGATTTTGCAAGAAAAACAAGAATATACACTGTTATTGTTGCAAAGCACGACACAGTAGCGCCCGTGTGTGTTTTCACACCTTCCAGCTGATGTGTGTAGGATGGGAAAAAGAGGGAATGCTTTTTAAGCACACTGTAAATTTTAAAAATAGAAAAAAGTAATACTGCCTGTTACAAATGCAGAAGCAATTTTTTTTTTTTCAAATTTAGGTCTGATTTCAGGAGGCTATAATGTTTCAGAAATCACACACAGCCTACTCAGTGTACGGAGATAGATCAGCCAAGTTACACAACCTAGCAAATGAGTTCAGCGTACAAGAGTAGCGGTGCGTGCGTTTGGGTGATGAGAGTGTGGAGCTCTGTCTTATTCCACCCTTACTTACTATATTACAGTCACATGAACGGTGAACTTAAACGCTATATGAGTAACCATGTGAACAGCTAACTTTACGTGGTTTTGCTAATATTTCTCATTTAAAAAATATATGAAGAGCAGAAGCAGAACCATAGATTTGTGAACTTGTGTAGGGGTCGTTAGAGTTGTTCCTTAAAGTCTTACTTTTGGTGAGCTTGATTAGGTCCTTTTGCTTATTACGAAGTTATATTACGGAGTGTTGATTTTACAGTAAACATGGGCTGTAAAGATACACAGACGTCACTAGAATACCAATAGCGCCCCTTTGTGGGGAATTTCCGCTGTGAGTGAGTGAGTGAGTGAGTGAGTGAGTGAGTGAGTGAGTGAGTGAGTGAGTGAGTGAGTGAGTGAGGGAGGGAGGGAGGGAGGTTAGAAAGTTAAATCCCAGGTCCAAAAGGTACTTTGTATCCAACAATAATAACCATCTTCGTTCAAATAAAATGTGCTTTTGGAATGAGGTCAAATTATTTATATTATTTATATTTTCTTTGGGTGAAAGATTAAATAAACCAACCTGTTTTGTGTTTTTTCCTCTGATCGCCTCATGATGAGTTTACTTCAGCAGGGCTCGGCCCCAGTGCGCGTATAGTGTCTCTCCCCTGAGCTGGAGAGGCTCTAGTGGAGAGGATCTCGGATATCAACCACTTTTCCAGTGTGCCCAGGAGCTGTCAGCAGGCCTCTTGCTGTAATCTAGTCGAGCTGGCCGTGGGACGGGGGAGGGGTGGGCTGCTGTGACTCACGATGAAATGTGTAACGCCAGCATCTGCTGCCCGGTGGGCGGAGCTACCGTCTCCCCGAGTTCCTGAGCATATTTAAATTATAGGGCAGCTTGACCTTTGTGATTGACAACAGAACCTGGACACCTATAGCCTTCCTGTGAACACGCAGAGGTCTCTCTTTGTCTGTCTCTCTCTCACTGTCTCTCTCTCTCACACACACCCACACACACTAAATGTAAGATTTACAGTCTCCCATTCATAAATATTCAGTGTGGTAGCGCTGATAGATATGCTATGCTAATTGTCTTTGCGGGATTCCATTAGCAGTACCTGTACTGAAATCAGGACTACTGCCTTTTGTAAAGACTTACAGACATTAAAACATTAAGCACAGTTTGTGTTCCTGTAGGTAGTGGTTGCTCCTGCATCTCTGGAGGATAGAGGCTAGTTGCACTGAGGGAGTTTTTGCACTGCTCCCCGCGCGTACTGAGACATCGCAGGCATTCGTGTGGTCGGCTGTGTCGTATTGCAATCATAATATGCCGTAATATATTTGCCCTGTGATATTCAGTCCCGTGGTCCACGGAAAGAGTATCGGCAGGTCCTGGAGCTAAAAATGGTGGTGTGGAGAGTAGACGATATACGCTGCTCATGGCTGGATTTCAAAGTACAAACAAAAAAATAGAAAAAAACAAAAAAGAAAACAAACCCAAAACGGAGATGCTTGGGAGGAAGACATCTTGGTCAGGGGTGAGGGTGCGAGTGCATGTGCAGGCCAGCCTTGTCTGGAGGGTTCAAACACCACCATAATGGCATAGTGGCAAAGCTCTAAAGCTCCCCCCCCCCCCGGTCCAGCCACCCCACATGTAATTATGTTGCCCCAGCAACCGGGGTTGGAAGCTTCAGCCCCGGAATGCAGTAGCGGCCACGGCTCTGTGATTTTACAACGCTTTATTTTAAACCCACGGCAGCGACGCTCTCCTTCGGCTAACGCTGCTGTCCCGTCCTGGAATGTCTCTGCTTTCTGTGTCTCAAATTTGGCCTAAAATGTGGAGCCGTTAGCCTGTTGGTGTAATAAAATAATGCCGCATTGATACATTCTAGTCCTCTGGACGGGCTGCTTGGTCTTGATGTATTCCAGTATCCGTGCACTTACTGACTGGTTCTGTTGTTTTAATTCTGACTTCAGGAATGTCAGCGCTGGTTTTTCCAATAAAACCTCATGGAGGAAAGTTATCCCATAAAACCCGTTTGGGCTGCTATACCCACTCTGCTTTTTAAGAATCCCATTTGAGAGCTGAAAACACAACTTGCCTCCTCCGGTGATATTTTATTTTTTACGACCACCTGGCACAGGAGGGGCTGGAAAAGCACTCGGCCGGCCACGCCACGTTCGGGCCAGGCGGGCGAATTAGCCACGGCCCGCTCAGCGACTCCTTTCAGGGAGCCTGAACTCTGCGGCCTTGTGCTTCGCAAGGTAAAGTGGGTATTTCCCTCCTTGCGTTCTTCCCCACACCGCACACCGCCCGCAAACCCCCCGAGGTCGGACCGGGCCTTTGGTCTCCCTGTCTTCTTTTCTATACGATACTTAGAGGTTGTCATGATGTTGCAGGCATATGATATAACCCACGGCGAAACAAAGGATGAGAGAGAGGGGCGTGTAAGAGGAGAGGGTGGCGGGGGGGCGCAGGACGGTCCTGATCCGGACAGGCTCGTCGTCGAGCCTTGAGACCGCGGGACGTATTACGTAATGCGGTGAGCAGAGCCGGCGGGGGGTTTTTTTTGAAGAATGATGGACATGTCTGTCCAGTGACCCCCACGGTCTCAAAACAGCTGTGAAAATGATTATCAAAGAGAGTCGACTTTTATCATCCGTATAAACGCCGATTTTCTGAAAGATTCATGGAGAATCTAATCCACTGCTCCTTTCTGGGGATTTTGACAGCGTGAATGGAGTTAAACCAATTGTTGTTATGGCAACGTGAACGGTATAAAGTCATTCCAGAATCTCTTTGTTGCCATGCCCTTCTGTCTCTTTCTCCTGTCCTGTCTGTGAAGTCCGCATTGTGCGTTTGGACACGCTAAATCAGGCTAGTCCTTTTTGCAGGTTGCTCTCTCGAAAGCTATCGCACATCAAAGGGCCTAATTATAGCGTACTCCTCCGGTTCCTGGACAGGAAGGTTCGGAGCGGAGGGAACGGCGGGGTCCCGCGGGCAGGTGTCCGAGCGTGGACGGTCCCGCCTGCAGGGTGTGGGGTGACAGGACCCGTGTGTAAAAAGACTACGGCAGGAAACTCTGGAGTTGTTGTTTCTGTTTCCCCACCCTCAAATTGTGTGTCGAGAAGCGTTCAGTGGTGCGGCTGTGGCGGTGGAGGTGGTGGCGGTGGTGGGTGTAGCTGGCAAACGCCCAAGGCGGTGCCACACGCAGCGTCTGCTGGGATTCACGGGCTGGGTCACACCGCTGGAACCATTACGGAGACTCACAGCCCATGGACAGATTATCTCCTCCTCGGTTCCTGTCACCAGACTCTTAAGTCTTAAGCGTTATTTGTTTTTCGAGTGTTTGGTTTATAAGCTGAATATAACACGTGCCTTAATATGGCTGCTTTAATGAGGGCTACCGGAGTGCACAAGAGGGAGAGGAAACCGTCTCCCTAGTGGATCTCCTCGCACTTACCAGCTGCCGTTCTGGGGTCTGAATAGATTCATTATTGTCCCTCTTTTTACTTATTTTTTTAATGGTTAGGAAGGTGGCTGTGGAATAGAGAAAGATGTAGAGAGAAGGAGAAAATGATTAATGCAGATTTTCTGAGCTCAGGATTTCTAAGGAAAACCCTGGATGCAGCGTTGTTTATGGTCCATCAAGAGAAGCTCCAGCAAACATGTCCAGAGTTTTAAAATAAAAGCACAAACATCTGCTTCACAGTTTCCAACCTCTGTCTTCTTTCTCAACATCTGGCATCTCTAGCTGACTCTTGGGTGTGTGTCTAATTTAGTCATTTGAACATGGCCAAAACTCCGAAGAGAAACTAATCTGTGGCGTTTAATTACAGTGCAGACAGGAATTGCTGACAGATGAAAGACAAAGCTCGAGTTTGTGTCCGTTTGTGAAACGTCTTTCTTTTTTCTAGAATCTGTTGCCATTATCAGTTCCATTTTACATTTTGATTTCAACTATTGCATTTACGCATCGTCTTAATTCCGAATAACACATTGTGACATCACTCCACTGTTCTCAGTTCTCTGAGCTGTACGGTCACTGGTATGCTATATAACACAAGACGTCCTCTTTTGTGAGATCAGGCCTCTCGGCTGGATGGCTTATCCTGGCTTCAGTCGCTAGACACTAGCACACAGTTACCATTCGAAGCTTTAATACAACGAATTGCTCTTTCAAACGGGGTCTTCCACGAGTAGTGTCGGCACTGTGTGTCTGGTTGCGTCAGAGGTCACAGGTATCTGTAGTTAGTTTAGCATGGTGGGACGATGCCTTGGTGAGCCCTCCAGGGTGAGGGTGCAGCCCAGGCGAGGAGCCAGTTGGTTCAGGGTCTTCGGGAGCTGCTCTGGGGACAGATGCATGTTGAAAGCTGCTTTAGGCTTTGACGGCTACATTGCAGTGCGTGTGGGGTCAATGAATAAATGATTAGGGTAGGCTGATGTGCCCGAGGAATCTGCCTGCGTTTGTCGTCTCGCCCGTCCTTTTGGAAGACCAGTGAGAATATGTTAGTGGTAATATATAGATCATAACTCATTGGGGACCATCCTCGCATGTACTAACTGAGACACATACAGAGACCAGCAATGATAACAAAGAAAGAAGTAAACAAAAACCGACATAACAAATAGCAATAACAACAGTAATACTAATAATCTTGGATAAATGATGTTAATAATAATAAATAAATGAAGTAAGTGATAATACAAAAATCTGAAAAAATGAAAGATACCAATGTTAGGGTTTTAAATTATAGATATTTACACTAACCATCATTGTCTTATATATTTTTGTGTATGCGTGTGTATGCGTGTGTGTGCATGTATGCGCGTGTGCATGTGTGTTAGCACATGCAGGAGAGAGGATTTGTGCAAATGCCCGCGTGTGTGTGGTAAAGTTATGGCTGTTTGGTGTATATATGAGCGTTGTGTCTTTTGATTCGTATTTTGAAATCCGAAGAAATTTCGGAGTGCTTTCCAGGTTGCATCAGTCTGAAGAACCTTGATCCAGTTGGCATAGAAACCGACACCGTGTTTACAACGTTGCTCTCCCTGCTTCTCTGACCGGCGTCTGGGCTGCTGTAATGTGCATGGGTGTGGTCGGGGCAGGTTCCCAGCCGTAAAACAGCAAAACACAGAGGACCCGGTGCCATCAAAGGGAAGAAAATGGCACCGTTTGAAGATAAGACGGAGGCCAGTCTCCCATGGGCCTCAGACCAAGGTAATTAGGTAGCGTAGATTTCAGCAGGTTAAATGCAGCCGTCGAGACCGGCCTGTCCGCGGGGTAATTGGGGGGTTGTACCACGAATCCCTGCACAGCTTTGATCTAAGGAAATGTGTCTTATCCGGAGTCCCACTGTCCACAGGTGATTCTGTCCTGCCGTCCACATGGACCTAGTGTGGGTTTGTCCCTCCGATCGCCTGCGTGAGCTGAACCCTCTCACGCGTCCTGCGAGTTTTCGTACGATGTGTGGGCCGCGGAGCTAGTTGTTCGTGTCCGGGAAATGGTCCGTGAGCGGTAAATAAGGTTACGCCTTAGAGGAGTTGGTGTAAACCTACAGTCCTTAAGTAGCACATTTAGGGTGCTGGACATGCAGAGGAGAAGAGATGACCTCCCTGCAGTGTCCTGTACTGTCCTGCCGACGCTCGAGCGCCCTTATCTACTCTCCGGATCCAGCCCGGACCTTCGTGTGCCGCTGTCCTGATGGGCCCCGTGCGGTTGCCGGGCAATAGAGTGATTTCCTCTTGACTGGTCTCCATTTTGTGATACGGTCTGCACATTGCAAAGCCCCTCTCAGCTGGAGGGAGGCGATAGGACTCGCCACTCAGGGGCTAAATCCCCCCTTCGAGTGGAGAGCAGAGGCATTTAGGCCTGCCGCTTGGCTTAATCCCCCCCCCACTCCTGGTTGGAGGGACTCTGGTGGCCTGTGGGAGGGGGGGGTGTTATTTTTTAAAATATCTGTGCATGATGCAGTTGTGCTTTGGCAGACTGGACTGATTAATAGAGCCGGGTTAATCTGAGGCTTGTAGCCTTTCAAGTGGCGTTTCCTGATAAGGGCTCATGAGGAGGAGGAGGATGAGGAGGGGTTGTGGAAGCTGGAGGAAGGTGCCAGGCCGTGGGCTGCGCCCGCAGGCCAGAACACCTCTGTGACGTTCCAGACCCCCGAGGGTCACGTGGGAAAAGGAGAGCGAAGTGTGGCGGACTCCTCAGACGAGACCGGATCAGACCGGACGGGCCCGGCGGCCAGACTCGCCACCACTGACTCCGCCCACGCAGACCTGCAGACGGGACGGATGTGCGGCTGTGTTTGGCGTCTCAGCTGCACGTCTGCCCGTCAGCCGGGGTGGTTTTGCGTGAGGGAGCGTTTTACATGCAGTCTGAGTGCTGCTAAACCATTTAAAGTGAAAGGAAGTGGACCGTTCTGGTGCTTTTAAATGTCCATTAAATGGCCAGTCACTTCTGTTAGAGAAATACATGTGTTGTAGCAGTGTTGGCAAAGTCATCCACGTTGTTGTATTAGTAAGGTGCCCTTTTAGGTTGTGGAGTGAGTGAGTGAGTGAGTGAGTGAGTGAGTGAGTGAGTGAGTGAGTGAGTGAGTGAGTGAGTGAGTGAGTGAGTGAGTGAGTGAGTGAGTGAGTGAGTGAGTGAGTGAGTGAGTGAGTGAGTGTGACTGTGAGTGTGAGTGTGTGTGTGTGTGTGTGTGTGAGAGAGAGAGAGAAAAAGGACTAACAGATGGACACACACAGGGAGTAACACGATCACGAATGTAGCCACTACTCTTCATTCTAAAATCTCTCAGACATAGGGCATGTCGATGTCTCTGCTTTATTAGGATGTGTGAGAGTGAAGGAGAAAGGGAGAGAGAGAGAGGGAGAGAGAGAGAAAGAGAGGGAGAGAGAGAGAGAGCGCTGACTGAGCTCTGTGCTGAGGAATTGCAGTTATTGTGTTAATCCTCTATAAAGGGCATTACGGCTGGTGCGGTATCGCATGGCACCGCCCCGGCCCAGCTCCCCACGGCCGGCCCAAATTAGATAAGAGGCTCGCTCATTAAAAGCACATCACTGTGCTCATGGCCTGAGCAAAAGTGACGAAAGCTAAAAATAAAGTGTGTTTAAATAAACTTCTTTAACAATTAGCACTCAGCTGGCCCAGGTCCTCTAGACGTACACACCGCCGCGTTATGGGGTCTAGAATAAGCGTTTTCAAGCTGCATTTCAACAGTCGTTCCATTACAACAATAAATTCTGCTTGACTTAGAGAGGTTCAATTATGGATATGTTGAGACAGGCATATTTTATTAGTATGATAATGTATCGTCGATTTCGAAATACTCAAACTATTATTATAGGACATAGTGATTGACAAAGTTCTAACAACTGTGAGATATTTCACTCTCTCTCAGACATACGGCACACATCCACACACACACACACACACACACACACACACACACACACACACACACACACACACACACACACACACACACACACACACACACACACACAGAGGGCTCTTCTTTTTCTCCTCTCTCTTTCCCTCTGAATAGGGTGTGGCGGTGAAACTGCATTCTGCAGCATTCTGCTGCAACCCAACACCCCATGACCACAGAGGGCCTCGTGCAGGGGACCGTCAGGGATGTGGCGACACAATCACAGAGTGAGAAGGACACAGGAGGAAATGGCCCGGCCCGGCCCGAGTGAGGAAACGGCCCGGCCCGAGTGAGGATTCGCTCTGGTTTCCGTCAAGCTTCCTGTGGTGAATCCATAGATAGCTGGTACGAATTAAAGAGGAAATTTGGGTCAGGCAACAGAGTGTCAAGGGCCAGTGTCGGGAGGGAACACACACACACACACACACACACACACACACACACACACACACACACACACACAGTTCACGTCCTCCGCTTCATGTGCGTCATGATTTGTTCTTGTTTATTGAAGTATGCTATCCATCAACAGTTTTCAGAAAGTACCGTCCGTGCCGCCGACGTACTGCGATCGCGTGTTCTAAGGTTCTGTCGGTTATCGTGGCGTTCGAGTATACGAGCTCAGGGGATGTGGCGTATTATTACAGATGCGTCTCCCTCCCGTTACGATGTTACACTCAGATAAGGACACGGCGTAATTAGGGTCTCCCTACACCAGGTGCAGGCAACCACTGTTCTTGCACGAGTGTGTGTGTGCATGTGTGTGTGTGTGTGCGTGTGTGTGTGTGTGTGTGTGTGTGTGTGTGTGTGTGTGTGTGTGTGTGTGTGTGCGTGTGTGTGTGTGTGTGAGATTGACCTGCTCCAGTACTTAGGCCTGCTCTCATTAGACTCCCTCCAATGGGATTACCAGACTGTCGAGTTGGCGGGTGTGGCTGTAAGTTAATTTCATTCGCTGTTTGGGAGCCATAATGGCTTATTGATTGGCTGACGGAGACGCAGCAGGCTAACGTGGATGGAGGCTGATGGCGCGGGTGGGGGTTTAAGTTAATCTGCACTCAACACAGGGGTGGAATTCAATCATATCGGCGCCGACGTTTGTCACCGTTACGTACGCACGGGACCCCAGTGACACCCAAAGAACGGCGGGCTCGTTCGGTCCGAGCGGGTTCATGGATGAGAAGAGACATTAGTGCTTTTTCACAGTCTAACCGGACATCAGTGCACTAATTTGCCCTCGGGCCGGTCGTACATGCTGTTGGTTTGCTTCGGTGGAGCTGATATATGTATATTTGCTACAGCATCAATGCTGAGTGTGATGTGGGAGACACTTTGGCTGTGACGTCTTGGCTCAGATCTGCTTCATGCGTAACTCTGTTCCTCGTTCTGTTGGTGCATCTTAACCTCCATCTGCTGAAGAAAAAAAACATCACACTAATGTTGCACTATGAAACCAGCTGGCAAACACATTTATCCTGGAGTTTTTGCCCTCTCCGGCATGTGTGTGTGTGTGTGTGTGTGTGTGTTTTCTCAGAGGAGCCACGCTCCATTTCCCCGGCCCGTCACACACGCCCCTGTGCACCCCTGTTACCTGGAAACTGCACAGCTTGCTGTTCTGGGCTCGACTGGCCCGAGGAGCTCTCCTCCACGTCGCGTTTAGCACCGCCGACCGTCCGAGCTCCCGAACGCCCTGTCTGCTCCTCGTAGTCCTCCGCTACGTCAACAGCTCCTCGGAGGAGGCGGGTAACCGGGCCCCTGTGAGTCCGGGCTGTTTGCCTGTAGCCAGCCGGGGCCCCTAATTCACTCGGGCGATCCTCACCACGTCCGCACTTAAACGGCCAATTGACACGGAGACAAACAAGTCAGGGATGGCAGGAGGAGAATAGAGAGGGACCGGGAGACGGAGCGGGCGGACCTTGACCTCCCTTTGGCTAACGTGGGCCCCACGCCCCCACGCCGGGGTGAGGAAAAGGGTGAGCTCGCCCTCACCCCGCCCCTAACAAACACTGCTGCCCCGCCCCTGCTGGGCCTGTTTCCACTCAATCGAAGATGTCTAAATCGGCCGACCGGTCGAAAATGTGCAATTGCTCAGAAAGCTCGCTGTGGGATCCTGGAGTGGTAACAGATAAAACAGAAAACACAAAAATAAAAGAAAGAAAGCAGGATTGGAGAAGACAAACTAACTGAACAAACAAACATTAAAACAGACAAAACTGTAAATAAAGAGAGGTTGAGGCTGAAGAGTGAAACATTGTGGGACCTGAGTGTGTGCTGGCATGGGCCAGATAAGGAGACACAGGTGCCTCCCAATCCACAGGCTTACCGACAGCTGCCAACTGTGTCTGCTTCGGAAATAGCGCGTGTGTGTGTGCGTGTGTGTGTGTGCGTGTGTGTGTGTGTGTGTGTGTGTGTGTGTGTGTGTGTGTGTGTGTGTGTGTGTGTGTGTGTGTGTGTGTGTGTGTGTGTGTGTGTGTGTGTGTGTGTGTGTGTGTGTGTGTGTGTGTGAGTGGTGGTTCTCTGTGGCCCTGCCAGCCGAGACATGTCCCAGTAGGCCCATCTCCCTCCTGTGTGTGAGCCATACCCCTCTGTGTGTGTGTGTGTGTGTGTGACCATACACATACCCCTCTGGTTGGACTTGGCCCGGGTCCAGTCAGCACTACCACCCAAACGCTTGCACTCCTGATGTCTGACACAGGACTCCTCCTCCCCAGGGAGTAAAGCTGAAAACCGTTGGCAATGTGCTGATGTGGATGTAGATATGATTGACACTTTAGGCCAGTAAACAGTGGGACTCCCAAACAGTGGAACCATGGAAACAAATCGAAAACGAAAAAGTTCTATTTCATTTCCGGCTATTTATTTCAGTCCATAAATTTTGTTTAGTAGATGTAAGATCGTGAAATATAAGGAAAGTACGATATAAAATACATTGAGCTATAGGCAAGGTATTTTTCTTTCTTTTTCTCTCTCGCTCTGTCTCCCTCCCTCCCTCCTTCTCCTCTCCCCTCTCTCTATTTCCCTCCCTCTTTCTCCTCTCACTCTCTCTCCCTCCTCCTCTTCCTCTTTTCCTCTCACTCCCTCTCTCTCTCCCTCCTCCTCCTCCTCCTCCTCCTCCTCCTAACCTACTCTCTCGCTCCCTCTCCTCTCTCTCCTCATCCTCCTCTCTTCCTCTCCCGCTCCCTCTCCTCCTCTTCTCTCATTGGCACCGAGTGTGTTTGCAGAGGGCTCTCCAGTAGCCTTTAAACATGGCCTCTCTCGTCACGGCGACGGCAGGGTGCTTTGTTTACCCAGCGGCCATGGCACAGGCGGGGCACACGCACTTATTTGCTGCTGGCAAACGCCAACCCCCCTCTGTGGGCAGCCGCCCCCCACTTCAGTGACCTCCTGCCCGCTACTTGTGCGTCTCTATGCCGCAGCGGAGGGAGTGTGGCACACCAGCGGAACGGCCCTCCAGGAACCACCCGCCACACAGTTTCAAGGCCTCGTGAATAAGCCAGCAGTTTCGCTTTCTCAACAGGCCGAGTGCTTTTGTTGAGCAGAGGCCAACGGAAATACGCTGCTAATATAAATAAAACCCCAGACATGCGTTCAGAGCCGTTGTATACTTTTTAAAGATTATTCACCGGATGTTTGTTGTAAATGTGTGACACATTTTTGTAAGATCTGATGATGCATCACGGCTTGAATTCGATAAATGTGTCAGGCCTGTAATATGAGGAGTTACATTAGGAGTTTCTAATGTTTGTTGGCCACTGCCCTAAGTGCTTTTGATATGTGGATGAGCCCTGTCCTTCAGACACACCTTAACCAGGCACTCTGTGTCATTAAGAGACTCTTCAATCAATCAATCAATCAATCAAAGTTTATTTGTATAGCGCTTTTCACAACACATGTTGTCACAAAGCGCCTTACAGGATTTAAAAGGTTAACAATACTACGGGTCCAGAACCCTAATGAGCAACTGCTCCGAGATTGGTTGCGGCTCTCTGGTAGCTCGGGCTGTGATTGGCCGGGCCACCCGTCAGCCAATACACGATTAGCCGCAACGCTCGTAGGCCGGGCCGCCATTGGCCGTAGGCCTACCACCGGTTGACGATTGGCAGCAATTGGCTGTGGTAAGGCCAGTGCCTTTGATGGCTATCCCATGGTGCTCGGCAGGCTCGCTTGGTGAGCTTGGAGCAGCTTCCATTCTCCCTCTGCCCTCCTTCCGCTCCGCTTTGACCCTTCACATGAAAAGACGCTTTTTTCCCCATTTGATTGATGTTTTCAACTGTGAGCCTCGCACCACCTGCGCTTGTTCTGTGTGTCAGGAAGTAAGAATAAAGAAGGAGACTCTTGTATGAATTTCTAATTGGGAGCTTTATTAAAGCCGCGTGCTCGCTGATGGTTTTCTTTCCTTCGCCTTTGTTTATTATTTTATTTTTAATTGCACTCTTTCAGACCAGGTCGTTGAGCGGTAGTTTTTGACTTCCCTTTGTGAGCGTTTGGATGGTAGTAAGCTGGCTCTGTAGCCTTCGTGGGTCAGTTTGCTTCACTCATTTCCAGAAGTGGTTGTTTCTATAAGCCGGGCTATTGCTATGCTATCTCTGATCCCTCTCGCGCGGCTAATCTCTCACTTAGCGTAGCACATTACAGAGCTCGCGACCACCGCGGAGCCCCGCTCCCCGCTCCAGCGACCGCCATCTTATCATTTACGCACAGATGCTCCGCCAGGAACGCCGGCCACAGCCCAGCATTTTATTAATTTAATTTACTCGATGATAGCTTTTGATAAGGCGCTTGATTTAGCACATGCTTGCTTCATGCATAAGTCAACGATTCTTGGGTGTTTGAGAGAAGTCTGCCATACTCATGCTAATGAATCGCATACTGGTGAGAAAGTCAAAGTGTTTGACTAGCTCTTAGTCGTAGAGATTGGGTTCAGCGGTAACTTGTGATTGGCTTTCAGAATTTGTACATGGCCTGGCCCTGAGTAGCTGGAGAATCATGTCGGTGTGTGTATGATTGCTTTCTCTACTGGCCCCACTTGCTCAGAAGGTAATTTAAGACAATCTTGGCCTTTCATTTGCTGCAGAGAGACCAGATAATCTTGAAAGTAATACCAATATTGCCATTGTGACATTTTGATAAATGAAATGCAGTATGTGATACATGTAGATTGTTTATTGCTCAAGATTGCTGTTTTTCGTCCAGTCGTGTATTTGCATAAACTCCCACAAGCACAGATGAGATGGCTGTTTGTATCAAGCGATGGTCTATTAAGGAGCTCTTCAGACAGGGTCATTATAGTAGTGTGGCATTTGTGGCGCTCCACAAATACATGGAGATTTGCGGTTTCTCCTCTAGTCTATTTAAAGCGTGACATTGCTTTAGACACCTAAAGTCACTCCATGGGAGGTATTTATGGGATTGACCATGTTTACGGAGTTGTGCGTTTTCATGCGTTGCTCAGTAAGAAATGCAGTATGATCTCATTAATTATTCACACTATCTGAATGTCCTTTAGCCCTTGTGTCTGAATATAGATATGTACAGACAGAAATATAGGACGTAAAACACACACTGAGAAGTGTAGTACTGTTTGAGGAATGTTAGTTAAATGGGGCGTTTATGTAACTCCTATGTGAATTACTGTTACTGCTTGTTTAACCCTGCGTTTTATTACTGTAACTCAAAATTCTAATTAATGCACTTATAACATCATAGTACAGCCGTGCACCTCAAATGAAAAAAAAAACTACATTGTACCCTTTATGATTCATAAAACTCTTGAAGCACTTTAAGGAATCACTCTGGCATGAAATGAAAGCGGAACAAAAAATAGTAAAAACAATGTCTTTGCAATCACACTGTTATTGAAATGATCTTTGGTCTCGGAATAATGAGATTTGTCGATCAGCGGGTCTGGCGGGGATCAGCTCCCGTCCAGAGATGGCAGTGATACACAAAGGAGCTTCTGTTGGAGGGCCACGCGCTGCTTCCTGGTCAGCTGGTCGTTTGTCGGTCCAGGATTGGGGATGACACTGTTGCGAAACATCGGGAGCTTTCATCCTCCGGCGTTTTCCTTCCTCCTCGGGGAGAGAGCGCTCGGTGCCAACTTTGTTCTACGACCTCCGTTATTTCAGCTGTCGGCCTGCTTCGGCCGTTTGTTTGGTGTCTGTTGCCAACGTGACGAGCGGCAGATGTCAGATGGACTCTCTGATTGGTTGAAACAGAAGCGTGCCAGCGCTCCGGCCCCGCCTTTCAATCCATGGAAAGGCTGTGGAAAGGATCGTTTAGTGACGCTGATGTTGTGTTGCTGCCAAATGTATTGTCAGCACTTTCTTTGCCTTTCCTGACTGTAAATTCACGACTTGCGATTATCTTCCGCCGTCCAGACAAGCTGGTTGGACCGACTCAAGCTGATCTGTGTTCTTCCATTGCCTGAGCCTGGAGCCTCGAACCCAGCCAGAAGAATAGCCTTCATCCCTCCAGCCAGAAGACAGCCGGCCAACCCGCCCTCCGCCCCAGAGGAAGTCGGACTCGGGGGAAGTGGGACTGCTGGCTGAGTGGCAAACAATGCCTTCTGTGTGGCTCAGTTCTGCCCTGTCCCCACTGGGGCATTGTGGGAACATGACCTAGGAAGGGCTTTGCGGGGCACGCACGCACATATGCCCGCACACCCACGTCGAGTAGAAGCAGTCAGACGTTGGGGATCCTCACCTCGGAAGAGATCTCTACATAAATTACCCTTCGCACATGAGTGAGTGTGTTTTCTGAAGCACAATATTACACTTAAATCAGAACCGAGTTGGCACCTGGACTTAAAATACGATCGCTGTATCACTGCAGAATCGCATGGGCTGGCCTCGTTGTTCGGTTTTTCGGCTCCGTGGCCTGCCAGGGGTCCCGTTTCTGGGCCGCGTAGACCCGTCACCTGCGATGAGAAATTGATTCTGGGCCACTCGTCGGTCCGCCTCTACCTTGTGTTCTCTCCAGCCGCTGGTTTCAACATTCGGGGGGGGGGGGGTTCAGACCCGCTTTCCAAAGGCAACAGTGCTCCTGTCGGGCCAGAGCAGAACTTCATTGTTCTTGCTCTCCACTCAAACTGAACGGCCTTTCAGCAGGGGGGGGGGGGGGGGGGTCTCCCTCCCTCTCCCTCCACACACTGCCCGCGGACGCGTTCGCCCACCGAAGTGAGATGGATTAGATCTGGGAGAGAGGAGTTTTCAACTGAGACTGGTGTTTGCGACGGTGCGTGTGCGTGTGTGTGCGTGTGTGTGTGTGTGTGTGTGTGTGAAGTATGGCCAGTTTTCCACGGCTCACCCCGCTGGGAGTCTATACATCCATCATGCAGTTCGGGAGTTCATCAACACTGCTGCTGACAGCACCTCTCCGTAATCGACTGGCACGGTGTGACTACTCTTCAGATGATGGCAAGGACTCAAATCTAAACATACCGAACTTATTCATCATCAGACAACATGACTTAAAGGATCCCTAACAACAGAGGTGAAGACAGGAACATTATTAAAGTTGGTGGTGGTGAGAATGGCAAGTGGTGAATGTGTGTGATATTCAATATCTCTCTCTCTCTCTCTCTCTCTCTCTCTCTCTCTCTCTATATATATATATATATATATATATATATATATATATATATATATATATATATATATATATATATTAGTGCTGTCAATTCCAGGTGCCGCGATTAAAAGTCCTCACCAGGATTTTGCTCTGGCTTCCTGGATTGTGTTGATTCCACTCATTTTACCTGGATTGCTAATTAGAAAATCTAGCAAGCTTGAGCAAAATCCTGGTGAGGACTTTTAATCGCGGCACCTGGAATTGACAGCGCCTGATAAATGAACCCTTGTGAGGTTCTTGCATAGCTGTTCCCATGTCAACATTCTCTAATAACTGCCGATTGTTCATGTAGGACACATGCCTAATGCGTAATGATCTGCACTGCACGAGTCCAAATCTCAGTCCTCTACAACGATCTGGTGCCCTGATCCACCAACGATGAACACAAAGAGCAGACGCCGCTTGCCAAAGATCACTGATTCCCCCCACCGATTCCAGCGTAGTGAAATACGCTCGCCTGCATTCATTACTGAGCTGGCTGGCCTTTGGCAATGATAGCGAGCCGAAGCTCGTGCTGTGATTAGGTGGACGCGGAACTGTCGTCCCCTCCGTGCGTGTTATTTGTAGGTCACTCTCTCGGGATGGGGTCACAGCGCGGGGACACCACTTTAGACCCCGCGTTCCTCTGGAATGCGCTCGTCCCGTCCCGGGGAGTCTCCCTGTCCCGGGGAGTCTCCCTGTCCCGCCCCCTCGCCTTTCAATGGGCCACTTGTCTGGTCGATCGGTATCCGTCAGTAAGAGAGTAAGAGACTATCAGTCTCCGCGCTCCTTAGTCTACAACCTCTCCCCTCGTCACCTTTGACCCCATGTGTCCTTGTTTATAAACTTCATGCTTTCTGACAAGCCGTGCACGGGGGAGACGTGGCCTGTTTCTATACTGTTTAGTTCTTTGTCAAGGAGAAAAAAAAGTTGTCGAGAGCTTTAGAGCGACTGTTCGCCTTTCCTCGTGGGGCGGCCATAATTGAGACTGGGGTGCCCTTTGACCTCCCAGCTAAGTCTGTTTTCTGTCCCTTAACTGAAAGAAGAGAAGAGTTCTTATTTATTTATTTAACGAGTTCTCGGGTTCATGTGTATCCCAGACATGGATTAGTATCCTAGAGGTGGATCTGTCTCCGAGAGCTTAAGACGAAGGGTGTGTGAAGTGTGGTATGTGCGGCAGCAAGGGTTCGGACTAATGGCAGTCACGTTGGGGTTGTGTTGAGTCTATCAGCTTCGGCTTGACTGATGCATTGCATTTGTACCAAGGGTAACACTCTCTCTGTGTGTCTGGGTGGTCAAGAATTCCAGTCCCAAGTTTAAAGTATAATTTTTTTAAAAATAAAGTATCATTTGTTGCATAACTTTGTTAGTGCTGTTTTGATTTTTTTCTGTGTTTTGTTTACCATGAGTGCTAATTAAAACGGTACTTTAAAAAATTGCTTTTGTAAATTATGAACTGCTTTTTAAATAGCTTGAACTTTTGTAATTACAAATCAACGAAGCACTTTCGGAACTTTTCATACCGTGCTGTATTTCAAAGTATCGATTCCACATAAAAAATACGACCCCAGGCCGTACTTCAGCTCGCGTTACGGTACTGTTACCACTACTGTTACGATAATGGCAGCACGTTACATGTTTGGTGCCTGCAGAGTTCACCAGCGCTTTACTCCGGGACCGCAGGCCTGGGTGAGGTCCGTTGCTGAGGTCCTTCAGGAGCAGACGGACCTCCTGCCTTGCACCACAGACTCTGCACTGCTCGTGCAAACGAGCTTCAATTAAAGCAGCGTGTGGTACTGGTTTCACATGGAGCTGGTCCACTCTGCTCAGGCAATTGTTCTTTACAGCATTTGTTAACGGCTCAGAATTTTTTTTAATGAACATTCGGATAATTGAAAATGCCGCTAAATCTAAAATCACCGAAGCCAGTAATTTTCTGAACGAAACGGATTTAATTGGGCCAAACATACCTTTTATAATAGCTTCTACAAGACCTAGTGCAGTGATTGGCAATGCGGTCCCCCCCCCCCTATTTCATGCCCTGGGAAACGCACAGGCCTGGCAATTCTGCGTTTCCATTACTGCTTCTGCTCCGCTTAATAAGAGTAGAACCGGCTCCCTTCACGTCCAGCCTAGGTACCGTTTAGACTCTATACATGTTTCCATCTGCACTGTAAAAGCAGGTTGGCAAGGCCTTGAGTGGAACTGGCAACTGGGGGGGGGGGGGGGCAAAGGCCAGATGGATTAACGTGAAAGGCACGGCATTGTTAACCAAATTTCAACCAATCCCTTTTTTGTGCGGCTCGGTGGAACAGCGTTCAATTTTACACCCACCAGTCTGCCGCTCGGGGCTGCCGGGGTGTTGGAAACGAATTTCCACGCTCCGCTGCACACGTTACTGTCCCCCCCCCCCCCCCCCCCTACCCCACTCCACCTCCACCCCCGTTTTTATTATGGTGTCGGCGTTGACGTTCGTCAGGAGAAGGCAGAGCTCCGGTCTGAAGTCCTGCGGCGTGTGAAGACGAGGTCTGCCTCTTGGCATCCCCGAGTCTCGGGTTGCGCAAGGCGGTGGAATGTGAAGTGAACGTGGTGGCCCTGCGCTTCTGGTCGCTTTGTGAATGCTTCTGAAGATTCAGAATCCGAAGTGGCTGAACTTTTAAAATGATCAACAAACAGAAGGGATAGAAACTGGGGACGGGGAGGGGGGGGGGGCAGCCTCTCCTGGGGGTCTGGATGATGCCCAGACTTAAAGAGCCTTATTGTCTTTGGTGTTACGATGTCAAAGTCTTTGTCTCTCTTCCTGTCACATGCCCCCTGAGGGTGTATAATCTTCTGGCAATGGCATGCCAGTTTGACATGCTTTTGCATGTGTGTGTGTGTGTGTGTGTGTGTGTGTGTGTGTGTGTGTGTGTGTGTGTGTGTGTGTGTGTGTGTAAAACGTTCTTCTCTACATTTGGAGGGTGTTTGAATCCCCCCTGCATGCTACTGTGTAGGTGGTGTTTTAGGAGAGTGATATTGAACAGACCGAGTAAGAGGGGCGGCCCACTCCAAATCCTGCTCTTCCTCTCCGGTTATCATCATCATCATCATCCCTCCACAGTTCACACATCTCACGCTTCTCCTCTCAGCTCCCTCCTGCAGTGCGCTCACTGTTCACACTTTGTTAATCCATTCTGCTGTTGAAGGATTTGCCTACACAGTGTCTTTGGGAAGCTATGAGAGATTAAATAAAATATGGAAGTGTGTGTGTGTGTGTGTGTGTGTGTGTGTGTGTGTGTGTGTGTGTGTGTGTGTGTGTGTGCGTGTGTGCGGTAAAGAGACAGAGAGACAGATGCAGAGAAAAGGCCATAGCTTCTAGAGCTGACACGGTACCCAGTATGCCTGAATATGTTGGTTCTCATGTCTGGCAGTTCCTCCTGTATAGCCCTGCTAGACCTGTTGGAAGTAAAATCGTCAGCCCACACACAGAAAATAGCGCTTTGTCTTCCTCTAACATACACAGCAACATAAACATTTGTTGAAATTTTCAGCAAATGGACACCATAGTACTCCTTTTGCTTCTTACTTGTGTGTTTCTGTGTGTGTGTGTGTGTGTGTGTGTGTGTGTGTGTGTGTGTGTGTGTGTGTGTGTGTGTGTGAAATTGCTGCCGACTGGCTCAGGTAATACGTTTAGGTTATAGATTTGGCAGTAACATGTGAAAGCATGTCAACGCACGCACCTCATGCCAGCAACACTGAGAGCTTCTTTTCAACAGCGTCTGGCGCTCAACATGGATCACGTTCACCGCTCCAAAAGATCAGAAACCGTTCTTTCCTATATAAAACATTCCCCCTGCTTCAGAGTTTTTACTGGCACCACTACCATGCTGCACATTCTTGTAACAATCTTAAAACACATGCATTCTGGTCAAGACCGGTGCCAAGGAAAATAACCGCTTTGATTGGTCCTCGGTCTTCAGTAACCCCGCCCCCATGGCCCCCCTCCCACTCTCCCCCGCGCCCACCTGCTGCAGGCCTCGGGTCCCGCAGGCCCGCCAACACCGAGCCTCTCTCATTACCCATCCCATTACACTCCTGATGCTCTTGTCCACCATGCGATTAATAATGCCTGATTGCCAGCCAAGCGGGCGGGCCGTGGCGTGGGCGTGAGCGGATGTAGGGCCCGGGGCAAGGCCCAGGCCAAGTGCCAGCGTTTGGCCACATTTTTATGTTTATTCAGAGCTTTATGTGTGCGTATGGAGAGAGTAGTGCTTATGTGTGTGTATTCAGAGTGTGTTTTGGGCGCTGTGACCTTGGCAGGGTGCAGCACAGACCCACGGAGCTCACTCTCACACCTGGGGAGTTTCCAGCCCCGGAAGACGCACTTCAGAACCAGGCCCCTGCTGTCCAAGGCAAAGCGATTTCAGATATGAACTGTTTCTGCACTTGGGGGAAAAAAACCCCACTTGTCACACATATGAGTTTCCAGCAGTATATCTCTCACAAAGGGGCCATTATGCCGTTAATTTGGAAATTTTATACCAAAAACCAGGCGTTTAATATTTAGATTTGTATTCTGGCTGCGTATACCTCTCTGAGTTTATTTCCTCTCGGGCTATCTGCAGTTAGCGTCTTGTGGCCTAACCTTTCTTGCCACCCCTGCTTGTGTGTCCTGTCCACGTGAATTGCCTGCAGTGATTCTCGAGCTTTTCTGCCCCGTGAGGTCACGCCCACGAGGTCACGTCCTAGTCCCTGACGGAGAGGTCACAGAGCGGAATACGGCATCTGTCATTAACGTCTCGGGCTAAGGACACAAAACAGTCCCTGAGCCACAGTGACAGACATGAAACAGCTGCGAATGTCATCGCTCTGTGTGTGTGTGTGTGTGTGTGTGTGTGTGTGTGTGTGTGTGTGTGTGTGTGTGTGTGTGTGTGTCTCTGGATCTGTCTTCAGCGTTGGCTACACTGGGGCCCTCTTGTCTTGTTAGAGAGACGTTGACGGCTTTAATGTCAGATAAAGGACGCTCACAGGGAACTGTGGCTCTGGCCGGCTCGCACGCTGACATTACTCTCAACCTGTAAAACGGGCTGATAAAATCCTGTCAGTGTAGCTCCCGTTTTGGCCTAAATGATTGAGGATGCTAGCTCGCTAGCTATGCAGCTACATAACTGTGATAACTATATGTATAAAAAAGCCTTTGTAGATAAACTATTGAAGCTATTCATAGGTTGAGCTTTGGTCCCTGTAAACGGTTCTGGTGTCCTGTGTGAAGTGAACGTCTTTCCTTGGGGGAGGAGAGCCCAGAACGTTCTGCCTGCTAGCGAGCGGTGGTTAGCGGTCCGAATCACAGGGGAGGACCGTGTGGCAGGTTGGCACCTCCTGCGTGGTGAGAGGAGCGTCAGGGAGGAGTACTGATCACACCGACAGCGGTCCCGGCCGGCCGCGGAGGAACTCGTGCGGTGGTGTGTGTCTGTGAAAGCCCGTGGTGGGTAATTCGGGACGTCTGTGCGCTGGTCGGTCAGACCTAGACACCGTGCTGCACGCCGGTCGTCCCTCTGACAGATCCGGGTTCATTTTGCTCCTGGCTGTACCTCGTCGTGCCTGTTCGGACTCTAACTGAATCCCTCTTCCACTCGTTCCCTCTGTTTATTCCTTTTTGCATTCTGTCTCTCACTCACTCTCTCATTTTGCCCTACACTGCCTCCACCACCTCTCACCCTGCTGCTCCACCTCTCACCCTGCTCCTCCACCTTCTCTCTCTCTCTCTCTCTCTCTCTCTCTCTCCTCTCTCTCTCTCTCTCTCTCTCTCTCTGTCTCTCCCCCCCTCTCTTTCTCTGTGTACTGAAGTGTTCATGTCCCCTGGCTCTGTGCCCTGTCTCCCTGCACTACAAACCCCTTGTTTCTACCCGGTTGTGGACGTCACCCCGTCCGAGGGCTTTTCTTCAGGGCCTGCCCCCCCTCCCCCTGGTCTCTCAGCCAGGGGCAGAAAGGCAAACTGGAGGGGGGGGGGGAGCAGGCGGGAGGTGTGTGAGGAGCAGAGAACCACCATTCATCCTCTCCACTCGGGACACGGACGAGGCAGAAGGGTAAAGCCACAGGAGAGGATACAATGGCCCTCGGCAGCCTGAGTGACATTTGAACTTTTTTTTTTGGAAGAAGTGAAGAGTGTGTGTGTGTGTGTGTGTGTGTGTGTGTGTGTGTGTGTGTGTGTGTGTGTGTGTGTGTGTGTGTGTGTGTGTGTGTGCGCGTGTGCGCGTGTGTGCGTGTGTGCGTGCGTGTGTGCGTGTGTGTGTGTTTGTTGCTAGAGTGGGGGGACAGCGACTATTCACCCACACAAAGTGCTGCTAGTTCATCGGTCCTTTTCTGGAGAGTGTGTGAACACACCGCTTGGCTGCGGTCCGTCGCCAACCAGGGACCCAACAAAGTTCCCTCTATTCGCCCGGCCTGCCCCGTCTGGAGAGCTGCCGTGGACACGTTAACAAATACGGCCCGATAAATTCAGCTGGAGAACCGTCTGCTGGCATTACTGGTGTCTCCTGCAGGCCAACGGTATGGAAAAAAAACAAAGCAGAGGTCTGAATGCAGCACAGGCTCTCAAGGGTTTTTATTTCGTGGTCCATAATGCATTGCTGCCTTTGGCTGTACACAGCAGGCATTACTTCACTATAAACAGGTGCTGGTTAGCAGTGACTGATTGGTCGGGGAAGGCGAGGATCAGTCCAGTGGTACCAGCGCTCTAAAGCCACGGTGTCGCCGGCCCGGCAGGAGGGGGCCGCCCGCCTGGGGTTTTTAGAGGCGGTGTGACGCCGGGCCATTACAGGGGTCTCTAAAGGACAGACTTGGCTCTGACGGACAGGGCCGGTCCACTTGCGATCGCTGGATTGTGTGTCTGTGGCTCAGGGACAGGGCTTCCACACCCAGGACTCGAAACACTTCATGTATTGTGTTTTCCCCTGCTTTAACCGCCTGAATGAACTCACCTACTCATTATCAAGGGCTTCGTGGGCTAAATCAGGCTCGGTGTAACTGCAGAAACAGGAACCTTTTCAGAGTAAGGGGCAGGTTTACCTGACAAACTGTGCCAGTACTGCAAAGGTAATTCATGCCTCGAATTGCCTGGTTTGCATTTGACGGTGTGTGTAATACAGATTAAGATCGTAGTGCCTTTTGTCCTTTCATTAATCTTACTTTACTGTTTATTCGTTCCGCTTCTTTTAATCAGCGCTGTATTTTGTTTGGGATTAAATGAGAGACCAGGGCTGTGTGCGTCTAGGGCAGGCGATCTGAATAATAACCCGTGTGTGTATATTACTGAAGTGCGACTCTAGTTTATACTGAGTTCAATTTGCGATGTTCACTCCGGGGTGTTTTTGTCTGGCGTATCGTTGCTGGACTCAGACTGGGTTGGACCAGAGGAGTTTGGCTGTGGAAGGCAGAAGCTCCTGCAGTGGGTTCACGACTCTGGCCGTCTGTCCAGAGCAGCTCGTTACGGACCGATTCAGAACCAGCCAAAACAAACCCCGGGGTAGACAAACCACTGTGTGCGCAAACTGCCTCTGCTCTCTCCTGCACTCATTTTCTACCTAGAATACACACACGCAAACGTGCACACACACAGAGGCCTGCATCTGTAAAATAATTGGACACGAACATTCAAGGCCACACCCAGAGGTGCGTCTGCAGGTGATGAGAGCCTATCAGACGCCTTGCTGGGCGGGATGAGTGCACTGACTCTGCTGTAGTCCACGTTCCTGCTGGAATGGTTTTCATTTAAAAGCACTGAGGTGGGGTGCCCACACACACACACACACACACACACACACACACACTCCTGTAGCCATGCGCAAACTCTTAATCCACTCATTAACTACAGCAAGCATGCTGCCTGCCACAGATGGTGGTCTGGCAGAGTGACATCACACACACACACACACACACACACGCGCACACGCACACAGTCACTCAATCACTCAATCACTCAACCACTCAGTCAGCATACACTAAGATCTGGACAGGTTGTTCCCTTAGTGCCGAATTAGCTGTCGCAGGTGAAAATTCGGATAGTTCCTGCAGCACATTGTGCACATACGTAGTTTGATTTTACACGCTGAACACAATATCATAGGTGCCTGTGTTCAAGGCAACAGCGGTGTACAAACCTGTTGTTAGAGATTACATCCTTCAAATAGCTCTGGTGAGAAAAATACGTCTGTACTGCTCAGACATATTTTGATGGAGGAGCAGCTCACTTTTAACTCTAAGAGAACAGCTGACGTGAGGCGAGGTAATGACTGCAGTGTTTGGCCCTCATCGGCTCTTATCTGTGTGGGCTGTTTCCTCTTCTCCAGGCTCCTCTCCCTGTAGTCGCACTTTGAAGTCTCTGAAGGCTCCACGTTGGGGCCCATTGTGGAGCTGTTGGGCATGGCGGGGGTAACACGCATGGTGGGGGCAAACGGGGGTGTACCCGCACGCTGGCGAGGCCCCCCCACCTGAGCCCAGCTGAAAGACGGGAGAACAGGCCTGCCGGTGTGTGTGTGTGTGTGTGTGTGTGTGTGTGTGTGTGTGTGTGTGTGTGTGTGTGGTGTTGGTGGAGGGGTTCCTGCAGACAGCTGCCTTTCTGAATCTAGATTTACTCGCTAGCAGATGCTAAGTGGTGTGCTGGCTCGTTGGGTGGGGGCTGTGGAGAGGGTGTCTGTTTTATGTCTGCTCCGGGGGGATCGTTTACGACCCGCTTTGAACATGCACGGCCCGCGTGAGGTATTATACAGATGATGGAAGGGAAAATGGACTTCACCGAACGCTGAAAGCACAGTTGTTTCTGCATTATTTACAATAACAGCTGCTAATGTGCGCGCTGGCTTATGTGCGGGGGGGGGGGGGGGGGGCGCTATGAGGCCGGACGCACGGACGCTGTGTTAAATTTTCCGCTCTCTTGGAACTGTGGAGCCTCTTCATTATAGGCTGTGGAGTCGCTCGCAAGGGATTGTGGTCAGTTCCCTCCGCTGACGCTCACTTTCCAGAACGTTCCGTGACCTCGAGTGAGCCAGGCTCGGCTCGGTCCGCCATGTGATGTGCTGAACCCTCCCCCACCCGCTCCATCAGGGCCCGATACGGCGTCACACGCGCCGTTTTGATGTGGGCAGTGACACGGAATCGGGCCGAGAGGAGCGGAGCGTCAAATTGAGTGAGTGAGTTTGCCTTCAGTGCAGGAAGCTGATCCCAGGTTATTAGGTGCCTGGGCGGGAGGTGGGTAATGGGGAATGACACCCTATGAATGTGTTAGGCAGCCTCGGGACCCCTGGGACTTAGGGGGGGTTAACTGGATTTCATCAGAAGGAGGAATGGATAGCGAGAACTGGGTTGAAGACTGCCTGCAATCAGATTGAAAGCTCTCTCTGCCTTGTGATTGAGAGAGGGAGGAAAACACATGTACCAGTATAGGATCTCGACTGTACTGCACAAAGAGTAAGAGGATATTAGATAAAAAAGATGGATAGCAAGAAAGAGGAAAAATGAACAGGAAAGAGCACTCGTATTGGTTCCTCTTATTACCTGGTGAACTGACAGGTAGGCAGAGTGATATTGGACTGGCTTTATATAGCCTTTGAATGCATACAAAGTGATTATCGGAGGCGGAAAAAACGACATCTCTGTTTCTCCGACGGAGCCAGGCGCCTGTTCGTTTCTTCAGGAAGCCGGAGCTCTCGTTGTGTCTCGTGCCTCTCGAGGGCCCTGCTGAGTGAGTTATGGCCCTGCCGTGTGTCTGTTGGCCCGGCTGCCGGGACAGGGGCACCGCGAGTCCAAACAGAACCCGCAGCCTTGACCAGCGCTAAACCCCTCTGGCCATTGGCGCCCACAGCCAGAACATGTGGAAATTAGGCGGGGATTGCAGAGTGGTAAAAATACCCGAGCCACAAACAAGCATCGTGTGCCGAGATCATAAGAGCTTTTTGTAGTTTGGAAGGAAAAATATGCCTACGAAAACAGCCACATCTGAAGTCCACAAAGGTACAGGCAAAAAAGTGAATGGAATCGCTGGGCTTTTGTTTTGACTGTATATTGGAAGAATAGAGAGAAATATTCAGAGAAATATTTAGCATTTTTCCCCAGCTTCTCCGTATCCAGCAGGCGTTCGTTCCGCTGCCTCGCTGGAACTGAATCTAGAAGGTTCCGCTGGTCTCGTCTTTCCTTAACGGCTGGTGGAGAGCAGGTTCGTCAGGCTGAGTGACATATGCGATTACAGGGTTTCTTTCCCCTCAGCTGCAGAATCTTTTGTTTAAAATAGAAGAGTGCGTTAGCTAGTATATTTCAGCTCCTGACAATCAGATGAAGACCAGTATATTACATGAAACTCTAGACCAAGACCGTGTGCCAGTCCTGTCTTTTTGTCTTAGGCTACAGATGTATTGGTTTCCCTCAGATTTTGGCACTGTGTGCGGCCATTTTGTTTAGTCATTTCAGTAGCATTGAGAGTCCTGGGTTGGTATAAGAATGGCACA
Source organism: Brachyhypopomus gauderio (assembly GCF_052324685.1). Classification (NCBI taxonomy): domain Eukaryota; kingdom Metazoa; phylum Chordata; class Actinopteri; order Gymnotiformes; family Hypopomidae; genus Brachyhypopomus; species Brachyhypopomus gauderio. The sequence continues at coordinate 7,691,563 of NC_135226.1, forward strand.
GCTATTAGAAAAAACTACCGGCACTGTAAAACGATTATGAAAGTGGCCCCCTCAGATTTTGGCACTGTGTTCTGCCATTTTGTTTTTGTCATTTCAGTAGCACTAAGAGTCCTGGGTTGGTTTAAGAATGGCACAGCTATTAGAAAACACCACCGAAACTATAAAACGATTATAAAAGTGGCCCAACCACAAAAATGCTCTTTAACAGCTTTTTATAATTACCTGTAGCGGTTTTATATTCACAGTTACCTTTGTACATCTTGTCGCCTTTGAAAAAAAATCTTAATTTACACTCTCTTTTACGAGCCTCCCGGGGTGAAGCATTCGATGGAATGACATTGTGCTTGTGATGTGTGTCTGTTGTCACTGGTCCTTCACACATCTCCAATCTGGCGACGTTCTTTCCACCAGACATTCGCCTTCGGGCCTTCCATGGCTGAGCTAAAACTGATGTGTGTGCTGACAGCGCGGATGAGAGCCTGCAGCGTTGGCCGTAAACCTCAAAGCCCGGTGCTGAGTTTACGTGTGATAATATTCCATATTATCCCTAACCCTTATCCCTGTTCCATTAATATACCCTAACCCTAAACCTGGATCCAAACTGAGCGTCTCGGAAGCACCGGTCCGGCTACTGACCACTGATTAGCGCTTCACAGCCGCCTCCACGATGCCTCTTTCGCGCTAGCGTCTCTCGCTGTTCCTCATCTCCTGTCGAGCTGGAGAGAATGATCTCGAGCGAGATGGTCAGGGGGCATCCCCTCTCTGCACAAACGTTTGCAGCTTTTGGCTTAAAGAAGAATCGATAAGGTTCACTGGACGAAAGGTTAAGTGCGCTAACAGCAGACTGATGAATGGAATTCTCGGCTAATGGCTGAGGAAATACCCCTTTAACACTTGTCGGGGGGAAAGAGTGATTAGCCTACATCTAAGCTGGCGCAGAGATAACCCTGTTTGAACGGTTCTGCCCTTCACTTGACTCTGCGAGTGAACAGGACGCTTGTGCAGGATATTAGCTTCTGCCCCTCCCCCGCCCCAGTATTATTTTAATGGCGTCTAGCTTCTCCCGAGTCTGCATGCCCCGTCAGAAGATGGTATCTCTGCTCTTGGCCTCTCGGGGGACTTTGGCTTTTCCAGAATGTTCTGATAACGAGGTGCTTTTCATTTGGTGGTGAGCTGAGGGCAGGCATGGGAGACACACGCAAAGTCTGCCTCATCCGTGAGGCTCGGAGACAGAGAGTGGACAAAACGTGGTGGGCAGGGTGCGAGGGACACCTCACAGGGGACAGATTTCCTTTCTTCTCCCACCCCTCGGTAAATCTTTTTTACCGCACTGGATGTTTTTAAAGGTTTGTGTGGGGTACCTGCCCACAAGGGAGAAGTTGAGACGTTGTACCCTTCCTTGGCATATATGCCACCGTTTCTGCACAGCTCTTGGGGGTCGTCGTCTTTTTAAACGGACTCACTACCTGACTACCTGACTTGAAGACCTGAACAGGTGAAGGCGAACACATAATGAGCCATGTCCTATGATTAAGTCATGTAACCCAACGCTAGACGTCCACACTGGGCGTTTATGCGCCATAAGACTACTACAGCCGAGAGGCTCGCGCTGGCGTTAATCCGTCTTTGTGCTGGTTTCTAACCGAGGGGTGGGGGGGTGAAGGAAAGCACTGCATCATATCAGAGATGCCTCACTCTGCTGGGTTATTGATTTCCATCTTTCACTGCATCTCTTTGTCTCACGCCAAGTACCCCCTCCCCTCCCCCCACTTCCTGCGCTCCCCACGCTCCTCCTGACGACCGCGGACGCAGCGCTTCCCGCTAGGCGTGCCGCGGGCCCGAGTTCAGAGCTCCTCCCCCTCCGTCTGTGTCAGCGAGGCTTCGCTTATGCGTTTGAAAAGCCTGCGTTTCTCCCGGGGCCCTGCAACAAGCCAGATACTGTTACGGGCAAGGAGGGGAACGCAGGAAATAAAGCCAGCAGAGAAACTCGGTGTCACCAGATAGGAGTGAAATTATATCTGTTTGACTTGCCCTCTGGCAGAATTACCATCCCGAGTAACAGACTTAAAATGATAGGATTTACTGGAATTTAGCTTTCTGAAGTGTAACCTTCTTTTCGTATCTTTGCTCTAGTTTCCTCCCCTTTCAGACTGTTGAGAGAAAAGGCTCCGAGTGTGGGAGATAAGATCATCTCTGTTTTCACCGCTGCTGGACAGAATCCTTCATTTTCTGTGGATGCTACTGACTCCGGCTAACGAAGGCCAGAGGTGGTCCGTACGGCGCAATGCGCTGGTGTCTCACGCCGTTCTGAGAATGCATTCAAATAGCTGGTCCTGGATCAGCCGCACCGCCCTCTCCCCTGGTGAGAGTGATGATGGGAGAGGGCACGGGACTGGTCTGAGAACAGCAGGCGGTGTCAGAGCTGATGAAGAGGGGACGTCTTGCCGAATTCCCTGTGCCCTGACGGCTGAACTAACACTGCTGTCTGCTCTTCAAAGACTATGATGCTGGCCCAGCCGGCTGTCTTGTGTGTGTGTGTGTGTGTGTGTGTGTGTGTGTGTGTGTGTGACAGCGAGGGGTTCAGTGACAACAGCATCTCAGTGAGGTCAGGCAGGAGGCAGTTGCATGCGGTGGGAGGGACAGCTTGTTAATGGGGCTGATGTTTGCTCCAGCAGTGAGACAGATGTACAGCCTTTGAGGAGTGTTTTCGCAAGTGTGTGTGTACGTGTGTGTGTGTGAGTGTGTGTGTGTGTGCGTGTGCACGTTTTGTGTGCGTGTGTGTCTTTGTGAGTCATAGCAGATTGTTCGCACTTACCACTCCCCCAACACACACACACACACACACACACACACACACACACACACACACACACACACACACACACACACACACACACACACACACACACACACACACTGACAAAGAGAGCGCTGCTTATCCGTGTCCTTGGACCCTATGCGTTGATGAGACCGAAAGGAATTAAGAGTCTCCGTGCTTGACTAGTCTGGTCTGACATATCTCACTGAGATCTGCTAAAGCAGTCCACAGAGAGAGAGAATTATCTCTCACTCCTCCCTCTCCCACTCTTTCTCTCACACTCCCTTTGTTCCTCTTTCTTACTCTCTTGTCTTTTTTTCCCCAAAGCCTCCGGTGATTTTCCTCGGCTCTCTGCCCTTTACAGACGTCCCTGTGCGTGTTCAGCTGACGATCGTTGCGTCGTCCTGTAATCTGCATCGCTCTGTAATCAGGAGCGTTTGGTCCGCCCTTCTGCTCCGCCCCTTCCCTTCAGAGTCACCTGTGGTCCTGTGTTCCATGCGGAGGGAGGGATGTCACATGACTAAGGGGCTGACCTCATCCCCCATGAGTCACTTTTAGAAGCAGGCTCCCTGGCGACGGTCCTGTCGGCGTGACAACGGCGGAACGCTCTCCTGAACTTCTTCCTTTAGTCTGAGGACGTTGGTGTTGTACCTAAACGTCTTTATTATCTCCGATAGAGGCTGCGATGAACGAATGCTATGATCCGAGACTTACGGACGGAAGTGCTTCACATCTAAGCTTAAGAAATGAATGTGTGCTGTGCATCTGTGCTTGTGTTGCTAAGGAGTATGTGTGTATGGGGGAGACGGACTTATAAAAAACCCTAGGAAAGCTAATTAGAAGGCTTCTGCTAAGAAGGCCTATTCATCTAACTGATGGTCTCCTCCTACCAAGGACAAGAAACATATGGGTGGGATTGTAGTCACAGGGGATGTGAAAAGAATGTCCTCTCACACACTATTTGTATGTGTGTTTGCCTGTTTGTCAATATTAAAATTCTTTTAGGCATAAAAATTCTTTTATTCAAGAGCACTAGACTCAATGTTATGATGCGAATTCTCTGTCAGCACCTCACCACCACTGAAACGATATACCTGAAAGAATGATCAAGAAAAGACCCGGTTTTGAATCGCTGGCCAACTGTCCTAGGTGCCAGAAGTGATTAGCGTTTAGCCTGAGTAGTCTTTGACCTCTGGATAACTATATGCACGACTCCCGTTCAGAGAGTTGCAGAGCTTCACGGGATCAGAGGCTACGCTTATTGGCTGTGAAGGGCCCCGACATAGAACGCTGTCCCAGAGTTCATAATGAGGGAATTTTACCATTCCATATGAAGTGTTTCTCTATGGACATACCCCCCCAAACCCCCTCGCCCCCCCACCCTACCCACTGGTGTGCGCTCCACAGCCCTAATTAGAGTAAGCAGGCTGTGGGAGCAGCATGAGGTAAGGGTTATTGTGGAAGGGTTCGAAAGGGGAATTGGGACGAGGCCTGTTATGATGGTGACATATGTAACGTGATCTGGAGCAGACTCACCAGCAGCGTGATTGGTGGATGGTTGAAACGTGCCTGTGCCGCTCGTCGGCGTAATTCCACAGGTTCGGGCCTCTGTCTGTTATTTTTGTGTCTGTGGCGTGAAGATTTAGAGCACATGCACGTAGGTTCTCAAGTGGAAACTAGCGTCAGAAATGGCTGTGCACAGAATGAGATCGTGAAATGGATGTGGGGAAAAAACTGCGAAATTAAGCTCAGTTAAAACAAGCCACAAACAGGAACTGCTCCTGAGTGTGTGAGATGGTAGTGACGGTGTGATGGGTGTGTGTGCGTGTGTGTGTGTGTGTCATTGTCTGTCTGTTTAGGTTAGGACTAACAGCTCTGAGTTCTTTGTGTGTGGTATCACTTCAGGGTCATGTGGTTGTGCCCAAATTGGTGGCTGAAATTATTGGGCATGCAGAGGTCATAGGTCATCCAAGAAAACTGGGATGTGGCAAGTTCCCATTCACCTCTCTGTGAACTATGACCCTGCGCATACCCGCGCATTTGTCCACTACGATGAGATAAAGAGAAGTGATCGGTTTTTTTGACTATCACTAGCTAATCTGGTAATGGTACATACCCACACACACACAAACACACAGTTTATCGCTCCATTTTTGTGTCCAAAATCCAACAAAATTCATAATGTTCTTAAATAATATCCTTTTTATTCCCTTATCCTTTTTACTATCCTTTATATTTTCTCTGTTCACATTAATGTGAGTCTGGCTTTTCTTGCTGACGGATTTGACAAATGCTTTGCTGTACCTTCAAAAAGCATATGGCCACAAAAGAGACCTTCTGAAAGTAAGGACATCACCAGTGACTTCTTTTAAAGGGCTTTTATTCCTCCCCTTTATGGCTCTGATGGAAATACAGTCAGCTCCTGTTTGGAGGACATGTTTGAATGAAAATTCTGTCGCCCTTATGAATGGTAAAGACAACTTTTAACAAGCAGTATATTTTATAGATGCAGTTTTACTACGGCCGTGAACATTTCAGGGGGGAATAATTCATCAGAAAGTTTGAAGATGACAAAATTTGGGAAGAGACTTTAACGGTTGTTCGATTTTCTTGTTATAGCTAAACCTGATGACAAATGAAAACCACGAATATGAAAAGAGGAGAAGGGTAATAATTGTATGTTTCTGTATGTGCATGCACGAGCCCATGTGTGCAGGTGTGCGTATGTGCGTGTGTGTGTGTGTGTGTGTGTGTGTGGATTCGTCCTGCTGCGTGATGGATTGGGCAGGCCAGGGCAAAGGTGAGGTCATGTGGTTTATCTGAGTGCTGTTGGGGTGGTGATGTGTGAGGGTCTCTCTCTGAGCCCCTGTGGCTAATAAGGCCCCATTCTGAAGCTCATACACCAGTAACCTGCAGGAGGGCTCCCTGTTTGCTCTTTAATTTACCTCTCGTCCCTACCTCTCTGTCTGCTCGCACGCACACACACACACACACACACACACACACACACAAACACACACACAATGTCCTCCTCTCTCCTTCCCTCCTCCCCACACCCCCCTCCCTCGCTGTCCATCAGCCCGCGGCTGTCGGCCGGGGCCACATTCGGCCACCCGAGGTCCCGTTGTCCTCCCGCGTCCCCCGCGTTGTCTTACGGTGGGGGTGAGGACGGCTCGATTTGTCAGCTGGAGCCAAACAAGCGCCGGCATCCCACGGTGTTTATGGCTGACTGATGCTTCACCGGCGACCAGAAGCCCGACCGGGGAAATGGCAAACCCATATAAACCTCCCAGGAAAGAATGATGAGCAGTTGTGTTTTCATAGAGGGGCAGTCTGACCTCGTGGCCTCTGAGCAAGTCCCGTTTTAGGGCCCAGAGCCTGATGCATCATCGCAGGAGCGAGACAGCGAGGTCACCCGGACGAGACGAAGAAGACCTGACGACGTGCGGCCAGACGTTCGCCGCTCCTCGTCCTGTCTCGAACGCGCAAGCCCAGACAGCGAGCTTATGCTCTCGCAAGCCAGTCAAGTGCAGGACTGATCAAAGCACGCGGCCCCAGCAGCCAATGAAATGGCCCGTATTCCCCCCACTCGCTGCCTTCTGCTGGGTACTGTTTTGATCTGCTCGCCCTCGTGCGAACGAGATAAAAGACTTCACGTCTTTCGCCCGTCCTGGCGAAAGGGGGGCGGGATTGTGGCGTGCCTCTACAAAGCTGACCCCCCGCGGCGTAAGTATTGGGAGATTCCAAAAAAACATTAAACCTGACGGTATGAAAAAAGGCCGAACACCATTTAATGGTGACAGAAATGAGACAGGCCTCAGAGATGCGATTCACCAAAATATGTTCACATCAAAGCAAAGTCTCTTCTGTATATCTCTTCTGCTCATCTTTTATGTATCACTGCCTCTTCAGAGAGAGGCTTTGTGCTCTTTTGGGGAAGATTCAGGTGATAATTAGGCATAGGGGTGCTTGTGTACCGCTCCGTGCGGAAGCTTCTGGAAGGTGGACTCCTCGTAATGGCGATCGTTGAGGACAGGAAAGCTTCTGTTTGGCACACTGCCACCATCACTGAGTTTGGGGCTGCTAAGGCAACAGACATTAGCATCCTTCGGAACTCACCGCTAGTTTTAGTGGAAGCTGCAAGGGTGTATTCATTGATCGGCGAGATAGGAGTCTACGTGCACACAGGAAGTCTCTGTTCATGTTGATTTTCCCTCGTCGGGGTTATTTATCTCAAGCCATCAAAGGCTCTCCTGGACGTGCAGAGAGCTGGCGGCGAGGGACGGTTAGCTGCTAGCTGCTAGCGCGAAAGGACGGCCATGTTTTATCCAGAGCACAGCTTCCCCCCGCCCTTGCGGAGGTTTTGTTCCACAGCTGTGGCCCCTCGTTAATCACGGCCGTCCGTGTCTGCGCCGTTACCTGTGCCCGCTCCAGAGTTTTCAGACACACACTAATGGCCGCCCACTTTTTTAACCGCCTCTCTTCCCCTCACGCCACCCTTCTGGGTTCGTTTCGATCTAGTGCGTTAAGTGGCTGTCTCTGGGACTGAAGCCTCTCTTTCCTTTATCAGAGACTGCAGTAAGGATAATTGGAGGGAACGGGACCGGCTGGGAGGCGGTGGAAGGCGTCGGGTTTAGTATTCCGTCCACACGGCGCGCTTGCCAGGGAGGGGCGCGTGGGCTCGAATCTGGCCGGGATCTAGCAGCACTTCTGAAGGCAGCTGCTAACACACATGAATGATGCATGTATCGATTACGGATATTGATTAAGGACTTTGGCTTTCCAGTGACCTTTAGACCTTCAGATGTGCAGGGGCTGACAGAGGCGGCTGAAATTAAAGACACCTACCAGGAGCTTTTAATGAGATTATATAAATGTTTAATTCCATGAGCGGCAACATGGAAAGTAATCTTGGGTTGAGATTCACGAGCGATGCTGTGTCAGTTCGAGCATTTCTGTGTTTTTGTACTGGTTTACATATTACTGCATTCACAATGCCTGTCATTGCATGCTTAAGAAAATAAACGAGTGATTATTATAAGGAAAACTGCAATTCAACTATTCAACTCTACCAATAGCAACATAGTCAAAGTGATTGTCATTTAGAAGTTTTAATGTTGGGCACATTCTCTCCCAGTCTCTCTCTCTCTCTCTCTCTCTCTCTCTCTCTCACACACACACACACACACACACACACACACACACACACACACACACACACACACACACACACACACACACACACACACACATATTTGACAGCAACTCCCAGAGCACAGCTGGGTTCAGACTGGGCTGCTACAGCTGGAATCTCCTTCTGGTTCTTACTGCACGATTTACCGGCACTGGCTGAGTAAGCATCCTCTGCACGGCTGGACAGGCCAGAGTTGTCTCTGCACTCCTCTCTCTCTCTCTCTCTCTCTCTCTCTCTCTCTCTCTCTCTCTCTCTCTCTCTCTCTCTCTATCTCTGTCTGTCGGTCTCTCTTTCTTTCTCTCTTTCATGTGTCTCTCTGTGCCATCTTTCTGCTCTCTCTCTCTGTTCTGTCTCATTTATTTCTCCTCTCTGTTCTCTTTCTCTCTCTTTCTTTCCTATTTCTTCTTCTCTATCCTTTTTCTTTCTCGTCTTCTGATTTAGTTCTCGGAGCAGCAGTAATGTCAGGCCCAGTGTGTGTTGAATGACTCATATCTGCGAGGAGATTTATCATTCTGATGATAAACAACCTTTGAAGAGTGGAGGTCATTTTGCGATGGTGCGGACATCACTGGTTCTATTTACTCAACACGACTGATTCGTAGAGGTGTGCTGTACAATGACCATCTGGCCATTATTCGAGGCTCTGCTGGTGCGTGTTTAATTCCTTTATTAGTGTGTTTATCTGTGATAAAAGCCTGTCTCTGTATGTTGTGTCTCTGTCCTGCTGCGGAGCTGGAAGATCTCTCTGTTCCTCTCCAAAAAGAGACGGGGGCACCGCGGGCATTAGGAACAGTTCAGACGTGCGGTTCAGGGAACAGCCTCGGAAAAGGGGGGAGAGGGTTGGAGGAGGGATGGTGTTGGAGTGTTGGAGAATGGAGAACAGCTGGGAGGAGCTGATCACACACTGCAGACACGCCACACACACTCAAACTCACAGCTGCACGCAGCAAGACTTGCACCCCGCAGCAGTGTGTGTACATTATTATTCAGATAATACATGCAACACTACTTTCTCTCTCTCTATCTCTCTCTCTCCATTTATCCTCTCTCTCTCTCTTTTCTCTCCCTTTCCCCTGTGTTTCTCTCTCTCTCTGTTATTTGCTTCGTGTCTGTCAGCCCCTTGTTTACATTTAGCAGATCAACATATCCAGTAAACATGCTGTACCTGCTATAGCAGTGTTAATGGCACGATTCAGAAAACAGAAAGCGCCATTTCTCCTTCTGTCTTTCTGACGCACATCTCGTCCCATGTGGGGTGGTGCCGAGTGACTAAACTATTAGCCCCGCCCCTTCCTCCACCGGCGTTCTGAAATTGCTGCGTGCGTCTGAGTGCCGCCAGCCAAGCGCTGTTTGCCCGGGTCAGGTGAAGAATGACCTCGTGACCTGATGACCTCATGCAGCCTATCGTTAAATAAACGTGCATCAGAGCGCAAACAGAGCTGACGACACCACGCGCCTCGAGCCGGGCCGGCCAGGGGCACAGCTGCAGACAGAGCCGCCCGTAGGTGGAGCTCAGGGGTGGAGGATAGGGGTGGGGGGTTTTACTGGGTGAAGGTCAGGACTCGGGAGAGACGGACGGGACAACACTGTAAAGATGCATAAAGCCTTTGTTCTCCGGGACAGCAGAGCATAAACCAAACGCTTGGATGCTTTTGCTTGAGTTGGCGTAGTTCAACATGTCCAATACCGTAATGTCCACCGCACACGGGGCTGCTGTGTGTGCTCACAGCGACGCTTCGTACGCTGGCTTCCCGGGTCTCACTCGCATGACGTCCCCGGCGTCGGGCCGAGCCGCGTAAACACAGCCGCTTCCGCAGTGCGGAGAGCTTGGCTGTGGCTTCCTGGGAAGATCGCGGCCTGGTGTGACTCGGGCTGGCGGTGTGTTCGGTCTGAGAGAGCGAGAATTAGAGAGTAGAGAGAGACGGGTGGGAAGACAGAGAGATTTTCCTTGTAAACTGTCTGGATAGAAGACGTTGTCTCCATTCCTGTGGTGGCTGGAATCGTACGGCCCGACTGCAAGCTGAGGATCCCAGTGTTTGGGCCTCATTTGGCCAGTGCTACATGATACTGTTTGGAAACGAAAGGCCATATTTAGCTTCAGTGTGAATGGCTGTGTTTAGAATTGATTTGACAAGTTAGGTATAATCGTTCTTAACACGGTACTTAACGACAGACAGAGGGTGGGGCTAACGAGGGCATCCATAACTTAACCAGAGAGGCTAAGACGGGTGTGTATGTGCGTATGTGCGTGTGTGCGTGTGTGCGTGTGTGCGTGTGTGTGTGTGTGTGTGTGTGTAACTCATAATTTCATTATTATTTTGTGGTCTTGTCTCACCACACAATAATTAATTGATAACTGGAGTAATTATCACACACAATTACCACATTCATAATGTACCAGGAGAATTCAAAACCTTGTGATTGTAAGGGTATATTTTTCATGTACAGAAGAGACCCCCCCTTTTAAATATCTGAACATTGTTCCTAAAAAGGTTGGTAAATGAATGTATTGAATCACACCCCATATTGGACACATTTGCAAGTAGTGTGGTCAAGAGAGGGCAGGTGTTGTGTGTTTATGGAGGAGAAAGTGCACAGAGGTGGGTTTATTACCCCACATTTCATAGAAATATATATGTAATGTAGATGGGGAAACAGAACATGAGAGAAAGAAGGAGGGGGAGAGAGAGAGAGAGAGAGAGAGAGAGAGAGGGATGGAGAGGGAGAGGTTGAGTGATGGGGAGAGAGAAAGTAGGTCTTATTGACTTTTGCTCTTTCGCTGGCTTTCACATTCAAAATCTATGATAATTAAGGTTAAAACTAAATTGTTTCTTATCAAGTGAAGAAAGACAGAGAAAAACAGAGTGAAAAAGACAAAAACAACAGCGTTCACATTAACTGAACTTCAGTAAATGTTGAGTTGTTTAAGACATAGTTAAGTCCGCTATAAAAACAGACACCGGTGTTCTCCTTCCTCACATTGATCTGACTAGCACTTTCTGCAGCTGTTACTGCCTAATTACATCCACCAAACTAACACAGATTTAGACATCCTGTCTGGCGTTATAAAGAAGAGTCACATCTCTGTGTACTGGAAGAGAGAGAGAGAGAGAGATGCATTAAATGGAGAGAGATCAGATGCAGAGTGGAAGTGTCTTGGTTGGAATCTTCTAGAACGTGGAGCTGTGGTTGGGTGCCAGTGGTGAGGTCATGTGCTGAGTTAAGCGCCTCCATTAAGGTTGTCAGTATGTCTGGATGTCTGAGAAAGGCAGCATGGCTGGAGAGGAGACGCCCTGTCCATCCTGTGATCCCTGCGCACACACACACACACACACACACACACACACACACACACACACACACACACACACACACACACTGGTTTGCATCCCTTTGTGGAGCCGTTCTTATGGTTTTATCTTACCCAAATGCAGCCAGGACACACACCTGGCATAGTACTGTCCCCAGGTAGCTGGGTGCCGGAGTGGGTCATTTAATTCCACTTAGCTGAACAAGCTGAGCTGGATATGGGGCGGAGCTCCGTCTCCAGGGGGCGGAGACGACCGTCGCACACACCCCAGAGAGGGAGCCAAGCGAGTAGCTCTTCTCTGGAGGATGACGGAGGGTCCGGTGATCCGAACCAGATGTGTCCTGCCTCACTGGGCCGGCGCCGTCATCATCAGCGTGGTCAGACGCTCGCGCCAGAGAGCTTCCCGCAGGACATCGGTAGCATTATCGGCTTGGGTAATGGGATCTCGTGTTAGTCGAAAAATAAAAAGTTCTTTTAATGTTTTAAAATCTCTTTTGACTTTTTGCTAATGCATTTTTTCAGGTATTTATTCGGTCTC
>NC_135226.1:7708422-7713422 GCF_052324685.1 Brachyhypopomus gauderio
CAAAAGTAACAGTAAATTAATAAAAAAAAATTAAAACAATACTTAGTCTGGATGCATTTTAGAATCCACATTCTAAAATCCTAAAATGTCCTTCTAAGAGGTTGACTCCTAATGTTAAATTACCCTGCAAAAACCCCTATTACAAGTGCAGCTTTTGAAACGTTTCTTCTCTCATCAGCTCATTACTGCCTTCATAAATTCTTCACTGATAAATGCTGGAGTCGTGTCCTCAGTGCCCTAATGGTCTTTGCCAGGAAAGCCACATCTTCTGATCTTCACAGCAGGGTGTGAACCATGCCGACGCAGAACCAACACCCAGGAGAGTCTGGAGCAGGAAGACGTTGCTTCCTCGGGGCAGATGGACCTCTGCTGACGGCCCTGGTTTGCAGACCGTCCCCTCGGTTAGGTTAGGATGCGAAGGAACATCTGACCCGGAGTGAGGAACATCTGGGCTTTGGTAGTGGTGGAGATAAGAAGGACCAGAATGACTCAAACAGGAAGTGCTGGTGGAGCTGGGGGTGGAGGAAGGTGGTAATGGGGTGGTGGCCTGATGGACAGGGGATGGGAAGAATATGAGTATTCTCACTGTAGAATAGAAATGGCTCGAGACGAGCTCGACAACACTTTGCGTGGCTTTAAAATGGCTGGTAGCTACAATGGCTGTTCAGATGTGTTCCATGTGATGGACAGGAAGTTCTTTTGTTGCTGTGGTGCTGTGAAATGATCTTGATGGCGAGTTTGTATCACCAAGCCACCGATTGTGCTGGTTTTACTGGGCTGCTGTTGTTCTAGACATGTTACTGCTGACAGTGTTTGTATTTGTGTCGTTGAGCCCGTTAGCTGGAGAGATTTGAGACTCCTTTGAGTCTTTGAGATTTTTGACTCTTTTTTATTGGGCAGTTAATTCCCAGTTATAAGCTTGGGGCAACAGTAAATGTCTATAGTTACTGAAGATTATATACTTAAGATACTAAACGATGTGTGTGCGTATGTGTGTGTGCTGACAGTATATGTGTATCTTTATGTCTTGCGGGAAGACGTTTCCTCACACTCTGTAAGTGCTGTTTAAAAGGCGAAATGATCTGAACTCTGTTCAAATATTCTAAGTTCCTGTGTAATGCTCGCAGTGTCATGATACATCCTGTGTAGTAAATCATTATTTTAAACATTTCTTAAGGTCAAGTACTAACGTGCTCATGTGAGGTCATGTGAAGTTCAGTCCTGTGTGTTCTTCACCGAATCATGATGGGGTTTCATGAAACCTCATTAATGGACAGTTTGTTGGTGTACAGTATGAAGCTTATTATCTTGCTTGCTCCAGGACTTGCTCAGTACAGTTTAGAGTGTGTGTGTGTGTGTGTGTGTGTGTGTGTGTGTGTGTGTGTGTGTGTGTGTGTGTGTGTGCGTGCGTGCGTGCGTGCGTGCGTGCGTGTGTGATGTGAATTGATGTCAGATCTGTTGCTCTGACTTATTTTATCTTCTATCTCATTACTGTAGTTATTGCAGTACAAGAAAAACCATCTCGGGTCAGGAAATGAACTTTTCATGCTTTTTATCCTGCTGGACTATCTCTCTCTCTTTCAGTCTCTCTCTCTATCACACACTCTCTCTCTCTCTCTTTCTCTCCATTTCACTTCCTCTCTTTGTCTTCATCAAATTTTCTCTCCATAGCTGTTTTCTTTCTCCTGCAATGGGCACTTCAAGCATCTGTGTTCGTTTTAGCCCCAGGTTGGAGGTTGATGTGGGTGACAGTCCTGACCCTTAAGCCCCATAAAGAATCACGCCAGTGGAGGAGGAGACAAGTCCCAGACATTCCTGCTCTCGCACCTTTAGGCTTTTATGGCACATGACGGAAGTGTGAGGAACCGTTGCTGAAGGTTCTCCAGCGCAGACGCACGCACCGCAGACGGCAGAGTTGGCACTTGTGTTTGTTTAAGAACTGGAGGAATTTGGAGCCATTGGTTTTGAAAAAGGCCGAGGGCAGGTGGTCTTGAACAGTGTGTTGTGCTCTGATGTTAGCAGTCATTCACCACTAGAGAGGCGACATGATCATTTCTGTCAACAGGGCAAAGAGTGTGCACTTTATTTGTCTCGTCAACATCAGATTGTGGACTGTGAGGGTCGACACGTGCGTTTGGTACGGAAAGGTGTCAACATTCCCAACAAAAGCAGCAGAGTACTTCCGTGACATGAAGGTACAGTGTGATGGAAGCGCTTCGTGTGTTGTGTCTACCACGTTTTAGTTCAGCTTTGTTTTGGTTCAACAAGCTGTGTAAAAATGAAGTTCCAGTCTCTGAGGTGTCTGGACCATTTACAGACTCATTTTCAGATCATCATCCATTACTCGTGCCTTTCCCTCGCCCGTAAACCGGCAACCACTCAGAAGTTCATGACGGAGATGATGTTTTCTGCTTCCAAAGCAAGGAACACTGGGTGGGCAAGACTTTCAGGGTTTTCACCCCTAAGAAATCTGTCTGGGAATGGCGATGAAATCCATCTGGGAATGTCGATGGGAAGAGAGCACGGACTACGTATAATCAAAAACCGTAGCCCTTTATTATGCCATGTTTTCACGGCTCGGTTGCGTTTAGAGGAGACGGTGGGGAGGCGAGGGCACCACGGAGCCGGGCTTTTTTCCGGAGCCTTCCGCGCTCCAACTCAAACAGGGTGATGTCATATTCACCCTGGCACCACGGCTGGAGTGCTGGGCATGCTAGCCAACACAAACAACACGGCCCCGAAGCCGAGCGTTTACACACGTCACCTCCGTCACACTGGGGTGCAATAGACACGTCATGTGACCTGAGTGTGTGTTGATGTGGCTACCTAATCTCAGATATCTTAGACTCAACCCTGCATGGAGGAAAGAAAGCTACTTGGGCTGTTTTTGAAGTTGGTGGTGAAGAGTTTTACCATGAGTGTTAACACACAGCGGTGTTCCGTCTGACAATGCAACTGTCAGAAAAGCTGTAACATTGTTAGAATCCAATGGAAAGAAATTACACTGACGCAGTCATCACCTTTCAGCTGTGGTGGAGGTACGTGATTGGTACATCTTGCTTGCTGAGCAAGGCTCTTGAATCGAAACAATGTTTTGAAGAGGGACCACTCAAACGCTGCCCTGTGTCATGTGGTTTGTGGTCGGTGGACCTCTCCGTGGTCCTCCACCCCCCCCACAACCCCTTATCCTTCCCCACAACCCCCATTGGACTCAAAAGCCTTTCTAACACAAAGGTGGAGATGAAACCACACGACGATGTCTGGGGGACAGACGGGCGGTTTGTGAGGACCCGGCCGCTAACACATCAAAGGCTCACGTCAATGGCCGACCTCTCATTGTTCTCCTTAGGGCTGCACAGGTGCGCTTCTCTCTCCGGGCGGAGTAGGCCAGGCAGAGACGCTCCACCAGATCGTATCTGCTCCGCTGGGTGTCTGGCGGACCGGGGGGGGAAGGCCCCGGCAGCAGCCCGCCAAACACGTGAAGCACGCCACACCCGCACCGCAGCCTAGCTCAGCACACTCCGGACGCTCGCGTCTCTTTTTCCGAAAAAAAAAAACACACACACACACACACACACACACACACACACACACACACACACCCATATTTGCCCATATTCCTCTCTGCTAGCGATAGAGAAGGTTGGTGTGCCTGCAGGTCTCACAGACATGCCCCATCACATCGACTCTCGGCTCCTCGAGCAGGAAACAGTGTAGCTTCTTAGCTCTGTCTCACCTTATCTGAGTTTGTTGTCATTTTTGGGAGATTTTTGGCAGGTAAACAAAAACTGGTGACATCCGTTTGCAGAAGGTGTAAGTTAATCTGTGCAGGGTTTGGAACGCTTTATCGCACAGCTAATCAGCATCTTTCTTGCCTAGTGTGTGTGTGTGTGTGTGTGTGTGTGTGTGTGTGTGTGTGTGTGTGTGTGTGTGTGTGTGTGTGTGTGTGTGTGTGTGTGTGTGTGTGTGTGTGTGTGTGTGTGTTTGTGTGTGTGTTGGAAGATAATCTGGACAGTCGGTCGCCTTGAATTGAGTTTCTTGTTTCTTTGTTTTTTTTTTACTGAAGAGTTGTTTTCAGATCTGAACCACCAAACCATCTCCACGATATTAGGCCAGCAAAACCCTCTCCAGAATATGAGGCCAACACTCCCAACACTCGGTGGCTCAAGGGTTTTTGTTGCTGACGTGATTGTTTAATAATGCATTCTTTCTGACTTTAGCAAAAAGAGGAGGATTCTTTCTCAGTCCAGTGTTGTGACGGTGGTCTATTAACAAGCTCTGTCTCTCTTTTCCCTCTATCACTTTGTTTGCTCAATTGCACAATTTGCTCCTATTTTATTTTAACTACACGTGTCATCGTCAAACCAAAAACTTTTTAGCACTCATGATCAGACATTCGGTCTTTTGCGATCACTTCAAATGCTTGGGGGTATTCCAGGGTCCTGCATATCCGCTGCTCATCCTCAGAGACACCTCCAAGGTCAAAGGTCAAGCAGACTGCATTCCCCATAGGCCCAGCGGTGCACGGCCCCGCCCCTCAACACCCGGCATTCTGTATCCCGCCAGCCGGAATTTCAGGCTTGCAGGACTTGCAGGATGTCTAAATCACGCTCAGATTCATTCCTTAGACCGCTTGCTTCGTGCATTAAAGCGTCATTTGTTTTAAATCAGGCATGTTGCATTAGTAAAATTCCACCGAGAAAGAAGAGATGAATACAAAGGCAGTCGGACACCAGATGGGGACCTGCGTGCAAATGCTATGTTCAATATTCAGTCTGTTCTGGTTCGGTCTGGCCTCTGTGGTGCAGATCAGGACTGCAGGACCAGGCGGTCCAGTTAACACTTGCTGAATATGAGAGTTAGAGGTGATTAAGGGTTTGATGATTCTGAAGTGCCAGGTCCTGCTGTCTTCATTTATGAAGGGAAGACAAGACCCGATACCAGGAAGAAGAGACGGGTTTTTTCCCTGACCGCGTCCTAAATCTGGGTAATATTCCAGA